>NW_010418001.1:38332-51248 GCF_000710305.1 Buceros rhinoceros silvestris | reverse complement strand
ACCCAAAGAGGAGTAAATTTTTCCTTCAAACTAAATTTCTCAGTGTAACGGTGTGTGATACTGAATGGTGTTTAGGCTCTTGAATATGGAGAAGTGCCTGGTGGGATGTTAAAACATGTCTTAACGCATTATGCATTTGCTAAGACGATCAGAACCAGGTTAAACACCTAACTTCCATTAAAATTTGGCATATAAATTTGAAAATCTGTTCCTATGTCACTTAGATACTTTTGAAAATTTTAGTTTTTCAGTGTCATGTCTTGTGCCAAGTCTGTATCAACATAGGTACAGAAATTATAAAAGGTCAGCAAAAATAAAAACGAGGAGAGAAAGTACTGAAATTCTTAGCTAAATAATAGTTACAGGCATATTTTCTGACGACGGTATTGGAGAAGAACTTGTCACATAGCATTTAGAAGCTTTGTTACCAGCACGCTTACTTACAGGTTTTTGGTTTATATCTGTTTGTTAATATTGTTTTAAGATGTTTTTACTGTTTGTGGGGTTTAATTTTTTTTTTCATGGAAGTTCTTCTTGCTTAAACAATTTAAAATCTATTCTAGGTTAATCTGAAATTTTTCTTATTGTAATCATAATGCTGTTCTTCATTCCCCATAGGTAACATGAGTGGAAGTTCAGGAAAGTCCCTGAGTGGTTACCAGTGGTTTTCAGCTATCACGGCCCACTTCCTTCCGTCAAAAGGCAAAAGTGCTCAAGAGGCAGCAAGGGAAGCGTTTTCTTCTCTCCGAGGTGCTCTATTCAGTTAATGTATTATCTCCTGTTCACTGTACTGTTTTTAATATGTAGTAAGTAAGAATCTGTGTTGTCATATGGTTTTCTAACTTTAACTGTTGTGGTTGTCGGTTTGCCATCTCATTTTGCATTTGATTGGAATCATTGTTAGCAAGACTGCCAGCTTTAATATCGAACACATCATAACTTGACTGGCTTTTGAAGACCCTAGAAAGCCAGAGGAGTGTTCATATCACTGTAACAACACTATTTCCACAGTACTTACTCATTTTATAACTTGCTTTATATCTTTGTTGCAATATATACTGTGTGTGTGAGTGTGCATGCGTGCTATGGATGCTGTCTACTTGCTAAAGCACTTTTGTAGCTGCTATAATTTTAAATTAAGTTTTCTAGAAAGCTGTTGCACATTTTGACGTCTAGGATTGGGTCAGTAGCAGTAAATCTCATTTATATTCTTAATGTTAAGGAGAAATTGCTATCTTGGGAATCATGAAATCCAGGTTCCTTTACTATTCCCCATTTACAAGATACTGACATATAAAATAAAATGTTCACATTTTTGAGTTTGTTTATTTTTTTTGTGTTCTTTTCATTCAAAAAAATGGAAATAATTTTTAATATCTAAATGTCTCATATTCTTATTAATGAATTTGCATGAGGTATCATCCTAAACAATCTTATTTTTTGCATGTACAGCTGAGTATTCATGATATGAGTACAGGATGATAAAGAAACCCTAGAATTTTTTTCAGAAGCAAAATACTGTGTAGAAGGCTATTAAGCTAGTTTTTGATTGCGTGGAAATCAGCAAGGTGGATGTGATCAAACTTTCAGTTGAAGACAATAGTATTTGTGCACATCTTCTGAGCATAATCTGTAAATTGAAGCAAAAGGGTTGTGTAATGTTTTCTTTTGTTCTCATTATAATAAAATGGAAATCTCCCAGTACAAACATGATATAATTTTGCCTTAGCATCTGTCAAAAAAGATGGTGTCTCTGACTAGTACAGAGGCCTGTTGCTTTCAGCAAATTAGTTGCATTAGCTGTATTATAGTAAGAAAAAAAATAGGTAATTTTCTGATCTTTGGTAAAAAATGGCAGTTCTCACATTTCCCCTCTTTTTTCTCTTGTTGGAAGTGGGTGTGGAAGAGTGAATGAAGTATGGCCTTGTGGCAAAAGGAACCATTTGTTTCTGAGAACATAACTGATCTGCAAATATGCGGGAGGCTTTTTCTGAATTCATACCTACGATCTACACAGCAGTTCGGTCTTCAGTGCTGTGAGAATGGAATAAGCTCAGTCCTTTTAACCTCTTTCCTGGGTTAACTGATTTAATCACCTCTAACGAGGAAAAGCACTCCTGAAAGGATTCAGAAATGGAAATGTATTATTAGATGTTATGAAACGTGGTTGTTCTGTAAGGTGGATTGAATTCTTCCATGTAGCCAAGAGTGGGAGGGAGTGCAGTACATGACTGTTACATTTATTTTCTTAAAGTCTTTTGTTAAACTTTTCTTTAGATAGGATGGGAAGATGATAAAGATTGCAGTGCTTTACATAGAAGGCAGCTCCAGTACAGCAGCTGTAGCATGACAAAGCTCCATAGGCTTGAATAGAACTATACGGATCTTTATTGCGTGAAAATTAAGTCTAAATGCTACTTGTGAAGACAGTTTGGATACTGTCTTTTGTGGGGCTCAGCCTAAGGATCCTGGATAACCCGTTTAAAAATATTAAGCTGTACTTTGGCCAATGTTATCTTTTCGGTCAGTTCTTTCCAGGCAGTTCTGCCTGAGTAAGGATGAGCCTTTCTTGATTGTATTTTATAAATTAGTAGGAACAGTGAATTCAACAGAAAGGCTGTATGGTTTCTCTGTACATCCTGGAGATGTGCAGTATAAAAGTCTTTTTCCTGTGAAACAGAACTTGTAAAGAACTGAAGTGGTGGGTTAGTAACTGGTTCATCATTTGCGCCTTCCTGATAGATAGAGTGCTTTGGAGGGTCAATTTTATCCTATGCAAAATAGGGAGAAATTATTGTGGCAGTGCAACTCCCCTGACCTCGTGCACTGAGCTTGCACAAAAGACAGGCCTTGCAGCAGCAGCTGATAAGCATCAGGAGCTACCCGCCCCCCCAGGGCTATTGGTGCCTTGGAGTCGAGGTTCCCTTAGCTGCATCCTTCCTGTGTTTCCTGAAAGTGACCACAGCAAACACTCGACCAGGGTATAGATGGAGCCCTGCCGGAGAACCACTTTTGAGTTGGTTCTCCTCAGAGCAGCAGGTTGTGCAGCTGGAGACTCTCCCCTCGAGTCTGGATGCCAGCTGAGGATACTTCCCGGGACTCCCCTCGAGTTGGGACGCTGTCCAAGTGTACATCCCTGGGATTGAGTGATCCTTACCCAGGCATCAGTAAGCGACCGCCCTGGTATCGCTAGGTGAGAGATTCTTGGTAAGCGACCCCCTGGGTATCACTTGGTGAGAGATTCTCCCCTTTATCAGTGAGCGGTGCATATTTTGGGTCGTTCTTCCTTAGAATAGACTCCTTGGTGTTCATAAATTTGTTGTGCAGTAATAATTCCCAACTGACATCCAAACCTGTACAGTCGGAGTGCCAGGCAAATTTGTTTGCACTAAATCCGCGTTTTTCGGATAGCTGCTGCTGCCTGTTTTGTGGGTGCCTCTGCGACAATTATTTCCTGTGATTCTTCTAATTCGTGCAGAGGAAGGGGGAGATTGTACTTCTACTTTCTTTTAAAAGGTTATTTTTTAAATAAAGCTAGAAATTATGGATTTTTCCAAATCTCTCTGTCTTCAACTTGCTCCAGTACTGTTAGGTGATCATAACTTAGAATTAGTTTGTTGGCTTATGCATTTTAAATTTAGATCTGAAAGTGGAGGGTCATTTGGCTTTCTATTTCCCCTTCCAGTGTTCCATATAATGTTGCAGAACTTCTAACTGCAGGTCAGAACTCTTTCTTCTTGACTAAAATGCTGGCTGGAAATTTGAAAAATATCCTTGCTTCCTCCTTAACTGATGATATAGCAGCTGGTATTGACCTGGTGATTGCTGTCGGACATCATTAAAATACATTTAGATCTCTGGACAGAATTGTCTTTATGTGCTCATTTCTGGAGATGTATCTTGACTTTGAAGGAGTTCTGTGTCAATTGCTCTACAATCTCCTCTATCACGTAGCACACTCTTCTGTCAGTGAGATTCCCCATATTCAGGTTGCCAGTAGGACTGAGTAAAGCTGAGACATTTAGAGCAAAATTCAGTCTTGGTCAGAGCAGACTAACCTTTGTGCATGTGTACCAACTCCTGCCTTTAAAAGAACAAAAACGTTTAATACAAATAGTATTTGTTCCTCTCAAAGGAGAGATTGTCTTTATACTCTTGGTCTTCTTCACTGAAAAACCTGTCTGTAGGTATACACAGGTTCTCACTGTAATGCCAAAGGACAAAGACGCCCCAAGTGACACTGAGGAGAGTTTTACATAGCTTAATAAAGTTAGGTCAGATGGGACTATATTAATGGAAACACGTGTTCTGTACTCAGAGAAGCTTTTGTCTTCTTTTTGTTTCTGTTGCTCATGGGTTTTGAAAGGTCCACACTGCAGGGCTCGTTTGTGTATCTTGTTACAGTGTCGACTGTCTATGAGTAGTACGCTCTCCTTAAGTGTGATGACTGGAATCTCCTATGCCTACATGCTCAGATGATCTTGACTTCCCAGTATCTTTTCTTTAACTGTCTGCTTGAACTTCCCTCTGCTCTCATCTTTGCCTTGCCATTTACAACTCTTTGTTTATGTGGAGATTATTATTGCAGTGAAGGTTTTTAAAAACAGCTTAGACAAGCATCCCTCTGGAATAGCATATAAATATTTGATCTTTTCTTTGAAGAGGGCAATGTACTGAAGGACCTCTTCTTGTCCCTTCCAGTTTTGTACGTTTGTGATTCAAAGTCCTTTACAGATTACTAGCTGTTATAGACTGGAAATAAAAAAATACAAGATAATAAAACTTCAAGATACAAGAAATTCAGACTGTAACATATCTATATGCATTAATGCATGATATGTTTTCTTGGGGCAAGAATTCACCACTGCTCAAGGTGAATAAAATTTATTTGTATTCTGTTTCTGTTTATTTGGAAAAGTAACATGAGAAAGAATTTAATGAAAAATAGGTATTATGTGGGGAAAGGTAGTATGTTGCAAAGCCTTCAGTTGTGTTTAGACAACTGATAGGTTATTACCAGTTGGTTTTGCTGAACAAAACCAAGATGCCTATGCCGTCTTTCTACACACATTTCAAATATTCTATCTTTAACCGCTATATTATTTTTATCCTGCAGCTAATATGACTTCAGAGGGATTGAAACTGAAGGATATTATTTTAGTTCATCTGTATGTGAAGAGCATGAAAGATTTCGATGTAATAAATTCAGTTTATGTGACGGAATTTGATTTGTGTCCACCAGCAAGGTAGGATTAGACTATTGCTACAGTATATTTATGATACACTGTAATATACTGCATTATTGCTACCATATTTATGAAGCTTTTGCCTAAATGTTTGTGCATCACAGACTTAGAAGTAGACTTTTGCTGCCCTTTAGACTAATCATGTCAGGGCTGTTCAACTCAAAAATACTAGGATTGGAAATTCTTGCCTTAATATATATGATAAGGCTTATAACTAGTCCTGTCCTATATGGATTTACAGAAGAATAATACATTTTTTGCAAATCTCAGTTCTTCTTTGTGACTTGATTGAACTGACAACTCTTTTGTATTAGTGGGATTTTATTTGCTGTTCTTGTTTCTCTGCCTCCCTTGACCTACTGGCAATGCTCTCCTGAATGCAGCCCAGGATATGAGCAGTCCTCTTTGCACAAGGGCACATTGTTGGTTCGTGGTCGACTTGGTGTCCATCAGGAACCTCCAGGTCCCTCTCTGCAAAGCTCCTTTTGAGCCAGTTGATCCCCAGAATACTTGTTCCTCCCCAGGTGCAGGACTTTAAACTTCTCCTTGTTGAACTTCATGAAGTTCCTGCGTGCCTGTTTCTCCACCCTGTCGAGATCCATCTGGATGGCTACGCAAACCTCTGGTGTATCAGCCATTCCTCTGTTTTGCGTCATCTTCAAACTCGTCACTCTGCCCCATCATCCAGGTTATTAATGAAGATGTTGAACAGGACTGGACCCAGTATAGATCCTGGGGTACACCACTGGTTACTGGCCACCGCAAGACATTAATTTCTCTGGGCCTGGCTGTTTAGCCGGTTTTCAATCCAGCTCAACATCCAACCCATACATCAACAGCTTCTCTATGAGGATGTTATGAGAGACAGTGTCAAAAGCCTTACTGAAGCCTTGTTATCAATGATTATTAAGTCTTCCTAAAAGTGATGAGGTTTGGAACCTTCTAGGTCCTTGTGACAAACCTTTTCCACCTTGTTCTGTTTATTTTGTTAAAACACAAAAGCAAAATCCTTAGCTGAGGAGGTGCCCGAGATCATGAGATGCTGGATGTCATTTCAAGATGGTAATGACATATACTTACTCTGTTTCTTTTCTTCCCTTGGTTATATGCACTTAGCTGTGATTGAAGACGAATACTGGACTAGATGGATCTTTGGCTCGATCCAGAGTAGTCATTCTTAATGTCGTTTCCATCAGATAATGATTGTTAGTGGTAGCTGAGCTGCGCTTACGTATTCAGTAAGCATGCAAAGAAATTACTTGAGCCTTCGGAATACACTGATGCTAGCACTTTCAGTCATACCTCCCCAAATCATAGCTTTTTAATGTCTGTGGTACAGAATCATCAATGTTGCATCCAAGTTCACCTCTGACATAATGAAACAGCTTGATGGTCTAGATATGCAGTATGTAATTCCTGTGTTACTTGGGTGTGTTGTTTTTTTTTTTTTATCCGTAGGAAATGATAACAAACAACTAGCCCATTAAATTTTTATTTTACAGTTGTATGTTAAAACTAATTTTCCATTCGTAAATTTTTTATTGCTTTCGTCAAAAGAGCTTATTTCCTATTACAGTAATCCATGTTCTTAAGCATCTGACATAATATCCTCAGTATGCAGAACTGCTATAGCTTGAAAATTTCATCTTGGATCATAGCTTAATACAGGTTGGAAGGGACCTCTGGAGCTTACCTAGTCCAATCCCCTGCTCAGAGCCGGGTCAACTGTGAGGTCAGACCTCATGCCTTGTTTATATTTTGAAAACCAACTGTTTGCAATTTTCTGATGTAAAATACTATACTTTGTATTCCTATTACAGAATATGAAGTGTAACATAGGCATGTGAATTTTAAGTACTGCGTGACAGGTAGTTAAAAGACGTCATTAAGTTAATGTGCATCATCACAGATTCAGATTCTCCTACACTGGGTGTCAGAAGAGACTAAAAGAGAGCAGGAAGAAGCTTCTTTGAGATGCTGGGTTTAGGCCAGGATTACGAAACCACAGAAGGATGGAGTGTTGGTTGTGTGTACCTTCAGAGAAGGCATCTAGTCCCAGCTGAAAAATACACAAAACAAATCTCCATTCCTATGTATCTTAAGTTCTTTTTATGACACTTCACTTCTCCCAATTTAGCTTCCTTCATTTCTCATGCTGCTGCATGTCTTAAGCCTCCACATTTGCATAGTCAGCCACATAGTCTTCCATCACTAAAATAACAGGTAGAAAGATTAGGAAGTTGCAGGAAGATGGTTTTTTATTATTATTTTATGGGACAAGCAGATTTATGTTGCATTTTGTCCAGAAGAAAAATTATACAGCGGTTTGCATGGCTGCATCATTGCGTTATGCACAGAGACCTGGTAGTGGGAGTTCTCACAAGCAATGTGCTGGAAGCACTGACTCAAGGGTGTGGATCTGCACTAAATTTGCAAAATTGTCTTGAAAATTTACCAACCCAAGCAGAAAATCCATTCATCCATGCTTATGATGATGGTAATGAGGAAAAAAATACTGTATTTGCATGTGGGAGGAGGGGAGGAAAATAGTTTTCTTTGAAGAAATAAGCAAGATGAGAAGGATTTTGTAAGGTTATGTTCTATGATATGTAAAGAGAGCAAGTAATTTTTTGAGGGATTCCTGCAGGGAGCTAAATGACTTTTTTATGCATGGACTGCAAATATAATTATTTTTCAGGCTTTGAAATGTTGATTTCCCCCCCATGCACCCCCTGCTTTTTCACTGGCCGCATGCAACAAACTGTCTGTCTGTCCATCCAGGCTCTCAGGCTTCCTTTGCGCAAACAAAACTGAGCTCTTTAAATGGCTGCATAAGTAGGTTTTCAGTCCTCTCATAAGTGTGTGTCTGTCATGCAACTTGAAGGATAATAGAAAAATATGCTCAGTATTGCCTGATAACATGTGAGAAGGGTGTAAAGGAACAATCAGCTGCTGCTTTTTAGAAACCTGAACCTCTAATCCAACCATTGGAAGGAGATTCAGTGAAAAATGCAAGGAGATCAGAATAAGACAATGATAAACTCATAACTTATCTGGCATTTCCAGAGCTGTGTGGTCAAGTTTTTTTTTAATAAAGGAACTCATGTGTTGTTAATAAAGTAATACACATCATAAAAATAACTAAAAGGAAACGAGCCACTGGCTGTGGTGCTCGTTTCTCCTTGGTAGTGGAAATTATCGTGCTGGATGTTTGAAGTTGATCATTACGTGGAGAGGGGATAACTGTAAGTGTAGCAATTATTATTATTTGTTATTGCAATACCATAGCTTTTTTTTATGTTCCTGACAAAATTTCATAGCATAAAATCCAAAGGGAAAAAAATCCAAAAGAAAAAATAAAACATAGAAAATAAATGCTGAAAGTTGGTGCACACAAACTTTCTGTTTGAAAAAAAACCCTTGTCTTGTGTTTTCAGAGTGTGTGTGGAAACGCTGTTACCTGATGGAGTGCTGTTTTCCATTGACTGCCTTGCACATCACTATGACATTGCAACAGATGATGTGTTACGTGATGAAAAACTGGTCATGCATGTACAGAGCATTTCCCACTGGGCACCTGCTAGCATAGGACCTTACAGTCAGTCCGTCAAGGTAGGGTATCTTTGGTACTTCGTGTGAACTATATGATGTCAGTTTACTGAAATGAGTGCGGTTACAAAGTCGCCTTCTCTCCCATCTGAATGTGCAAACCACAATGTGCAAAAAAAGTTTTGAATTAGCATTTCAAATTTATATTTGTAAAACTTACGAACAAAACAAAAACTTAACCCTTATCAGCCTTTCATTTTGTGATCAGAAGATGCGTTAAATTATTTGCAGAGAATCTCAAGAACAGCCTATTTTGTTATGTATTATTAGACCAAATTAGACTAATTGTGTCACACATACACTTTTAGAATCTGCCTAGAATATAAACACGCTTTAGGAATGTCCAAGGATATTTGCAATTGGTTTAAAGAAAGAAATTTCGATCTTTTTTATAGGTAAGTCAATCCTAAAATGCTCATTTAATGAAATCCCTCTTGAGGTTGTTGGTACTGCGTAACCATTCTGAAGTACAGCAAGGTTTAAGAACTGTTCTTTTTGTTTTAAACCAGTAACAAATATGAAGAGAAGGCAGTAGAATGTCATGGAAAAGCGGGAAAAAAAATTGAATAAAAAGCTTCTTTCCTAATACAGTGTTTGTTGCCTCCGCTATTACTCTTCTGACAATTGATGAAGTTTTTCACCTTTTCTGCAGGAAAAAATTTATATATATCCCTTTCTTACCAATGCTTCTCTTGTGAAATACGTTGTCCGGTCCAAATTACTGTGTTGTGCAAAGTGATTTAAGCATATGCTGTGGCATATGTTTAAATTTCCTAAAACTACTCTGAGTCTGCAAATTCGCAGTAGAATAGCCACGCTTTGTCTTTATAACATTTTATGGAATATCTCAGGAATGGTATTTTGCTTCAGGAGCTCATGTGGAATTCATTTGCAGGAGGAAATGCTGGTAGATAACTACAGTATTAATCTTGTGGTTGTGGCAGGGTGGGTTTTTATCATCTGTGTATATCCATTTTTCTTGAGATAGCAGAAAGTTGGTTTATTAAACTTTCTTCCATGCAGTCGGTTGTAATTGCATCACATCATGCATTGTTCTGCAAAGATAAAATTTAATACGGTTTGTACCTTTGTATTTGGAGAAACTTCACTGATAAATCATTGCAAGTAATCTGTATTGCCGTCCTGGATCTGGCCTAGACTAAATTCAGCGTGACTGAAAGTTGCTTTAGTAACCCAGTGAACAGCCCCATGCTGCAAACAGGTGATGAACAGGCACTGCCAGTTTCTTGGGTCTCCTGGTGGTATGGGACAGTCAGCATCATTTCTCTTCAAATACAGTGTAACCAGTAACATCGGTCTTCAATTTAAACCTGGAAAGTGGAAAAATTTTCCCCTTTTTTTATCGGGTGTTTTTGTTCCTCCAGCAGAAAGTTTTAGTCAAGCAACATTATTTTCCCTTAAGGTGTAAAATAAGTGGTTTTACTTTTAAGTTCCCTTGACCACTGGAGTAAAGAAATAGTAATGAAAAGCTGCACCTCTGCCACAGGACTATTCACGTGTTATCCTCTAGAGCTAGGTTCTGTCTGCAGTCCACAAACACTTGTGTGGGGAATTGGTAATATACGTACTAGCAAGAGTTTTAATTTTCCTTTGGCAGATTTTGCCTTATTACTACGACCAGTACGTTTTACCTGAGTATCAATATTTAATGTTATTCCAGTTTTATGTTGCTAAGAATCTGACTTTTTGGTAACGTATTTCTATTCTGCAGTGCTTGATACAGTAAGTGTCAACAGAATTTTTTTTTGTTTCAGTAAATGTACTTTATTTTTTAATAATTTTTTTCTTTCTAAAATAGCATATAAAAGATACAAGCTATGAAACCTTTTCCTAAGAATACGTGATAGGGGAGTGCATAAACAATCTATTTGCATTTGAAAATTTATTAATGGAAGATGTGGGTCTTGTATGTTCCTAAATGGGAATTTTCCAAAATTAAACTCTTCTTTAGGTGTTTTTTCAGAAGTTCATCAGACTGCGTATGGGCAGGTATTAAGCTCTTAAGGTCATGAGCTCTTCAGTATGTTTTAGGCATAGGATATATTTTCCAGAATAAGAAAGGAATAAAAATGTTTTTTCAATCTTTATAGTCAACAAAAATGATCTGAAATTACAATAGTTTCATGGTCATTAAATTTTGGTCAGTTTTGTGTGTATTTGTGTGTATTTGAGGAACAGAAGCTTAATGATCTTAAATCAGTAAATTGTTCTTAATATTATGTTGCATATCTGTAGGTTTTGTTTGTCATTTGCTTGACAACAATTGGACAATGAAATTGTTGTCTTTGCAGTCCGATATGAAGTTTTATGGACACTGTGGAGATGTATTTGAGGAGAGTGCTTTTACTCAGTTCAGAAAAGACCAAGGACTGTAATATTCAGGGTATTGCAAGTTGGGATTGATGTGCACTGGCGTGTAAGAGCAGAGCTGGCAACGGAAATGTGTAGGTAGTTCATGCAAACTATGGAATTCACACTTCAGACTCAACAAGTCACTCAGCAGAGCATCACTTTAATTCTGCAAGGACCTTGCAGGATCCTGCCAACAGTTCTTGAGGACAAAAAGTAAAAATTTGAAATTTGCCTTAAGAATATCCTGACCTCAGTCTGATAGACTCCAGACAACAGTGGCAGAATGAAAGTATTAATAGCAAAATCAAGTATTCTTCTTCTTTTGAGATTAACATTCTTTCCGTTCTGCGATTAATGTTCTTTAAAAACGACTTCGGTGTTTCTATTTGTAAGGAATAGACGTGAACTGGGGTAAGATACAGTATGACTGAATTTCTTATAATTAAGAAAAATATGAGATCATTTAATACATTTTTCTTGGTCCACCTCTTTCATTGGTGCAGAAACCTCTGCCAGTCTTAATGTGTGTGTCAGCAACTGGAATGTGAGCTATGTCAGAGTCATTGTAAAGACCGTACTGCTGAGCTCAGTGATGTATGACGAGTGTTCTGATTATGTCCTTCTACTCAGAGTGCCACAGACTGTCTAGGCTATTCAGTCTGGGAATATTTGATGATACATGCTTTGCCTTCCTCCAGATCTTTGTTTTGCAGTGGGCACCAGCCCAAGTGGTGCTGGTCATGGGTAGTAGCTTGGTGTTTTTACTAAAGGTACTTCATGGCTTTACTTCTCATTGTTGTTTATGAGACTGTATTTTATTTTTGTGGTTTAATTCTGTTTTACGAGTGGATTAGAGGCTTTGTCAAGACTAAGCAGTAATTGGTAGTTTGTATAGAAACAGCTGACTTAGAATCTTCACAAAAGTGAACAGCACAGTAGTGCATCAGGGAGTTAAACATGAAGATGCACTGCGAAGCAGTGTTCGGTACAAGAAATTTATATGAAGAGCTTACTCATGATTATTTATTTTGTGAGAACAGTCTTTGAGCATTTATGAACTGTGAGCGTAGTTCATTAAAAAAATACTAAAAACAAGAAAGTCAGTGCAGCTGACAAAAACTTATCTAAGAATGTGTGGAAAGTGTTTGTACCAAATGTTCTTGTAGTACGTTACTGTACTTTAGAGGTGTATTTACGCTTACAGGTTGTTTGCTCTGACTAAGTTTCTTAATGGTTTGCTATCTGGAAATGAACAAATAAACTGCCACAGCAGAATTTATCATACTCTGATATTCCACGGTAATTTTTCATGGTGATTTAGTTTATTTTGTACACATACCAACATTTACTCTTCTATGTCTGTTGAACCTTTTAGCTTTTCCTTGTGACCCAGTTGTTTCCCTCTGGCCAAATCCCAGTTGCAGCCATCCTTCAGGCATCTTTTTCTCAGCTTTTTCCTCTCCATTGTCTGAACCCACTAGCACAAACGTAAAAAACTCTCTGATTTCAATGTTCAGATACCTATAATTTGATCAAAGTTGGGTTCTCTTTTTCTGTTTACTCACCTTACTAGAAGTTATTTTTTCCCTTCGTTTTTCTGATCATCAAGGTATGATAAATTAGCGAGAGGTACTGTGGGAACGACAGTGCGACCAAAGAGTCTGGCATCTGGTTTAAGGCAGTAATAC
>NW_010418001.1:18332-33332 GCF_000710305.1 Buceros rhinoceros silvestris | reverse complement strand
TAAATAGCGTTATTCCTTCCCTAAGAGAAAGAGGACTTAACATTTTTGTGGTCTGGACTTCTACCTTCTCATGACAGCTCTTAGGACTTACTATATGCTCAGCATAATCTACCTTCTGTTTATTGATAAACCAAACTATTTTTCAATATTCTAATAAAGCTTTAAGCCTGTGATACAGCTTAATTATTGGCAGATCTGAATACTCCCCTGATAATGACACATGAAGGCTGGTGGTCTGCCATTTAGCAGTCTTAGGGAAATGTGGTGGTGGTGTTGTACTGAGTCTATGAGCAGTTATGTGTAAATTTACCTCTGTATGTGAGAGGAATCCCATTGAGTTCTGCTCATATACTTACATTTTATGTATGAGTTTAATTTATGAGGGAAAAGCTTGGACATTGATATTAATGGAAAGCCTGTCTGCAACTTGTTAATGAATATGAATCGTAAGTTGCTTGATTACCAAGCTTGGACATTGATATTAATGGAAAGCCTGCCTGCAATTTGTTAATGAATATGAATCGTAAGTTGCTCGATTACTCTGAGCAGCCCATTCCAGGTAACCATTTGTTCCCTTGATTTGGTGTGAATATCCTACTTTCCACGTAACTGAACACGTGCAATGCATGACCGAATGTCATGCTGGCGATCGTATTTCCAGTTCTCCTAAGCATTGCCCTGGTTTTTCCAGGTACAATCCTTTGGTATCTGAAGGGGGTTTATTTAAATTAAAATTATCATTTTCCTGCTTATCCTCTTTTTATGATCAACTTTGTTTTTTCTCATCTAGCCCCCATCAAGTCGAAAATAATGCTTCATCTTTTTGAACATTGCTTAGTGTGATACAGGTATCTCTAATCAATGGGCACATAGAGTAAGTGGTTTTCCAAGTCATACCAAGCCAATTCCAAGACAAGAAAATCTTCAGCATCATGTTTTGAGATGCAGCTGAATCTCTTCAGCAACGTATGGTGTCAGTAATGTGCACATCCTAGTGCTATGCTAAGCTTGGTGACAGCTTGTTTTGGTAGCTTCTGCCCAAATGAAAATCTTTAACGTAGCATCGACAGTGTAGCAGAAACCATGACTCTTACTGTATTTTGAACACTGTTAAAACTTTGGACCAGTAAATGACCCACAGTTTTCTTTCGTGATGTCCCAAAAAGGAGACATCATAATTTAAACCTATAAACCTCACTACTCTGCTTGCTGATCCCATTGTTGCAAGGGAGTACATCCACTGTGTTGTATGTACTGTATTTCTGCTCCCATAAGAACTTGTATTTACTAGGTTCTTTAAGGAGGACTGATGCCAAAGCTCAGCTCAAATTTTTGCTTTAAGGTAAAAAGAATAAAAAGGGAAGTGACTATGTAAGAAATAACCATAGCAATATCTAATCCCGATCTTACTCTACAACAGTATCAGCCTAAACAAGCTGACCAGTTCAGTCCTTGTCAGAGAACAGTGCTTCTACCATATGAAACATAGATTAGTTATTGTTAGGCAGAGAATGAGAGGATTTTTTTTTTTTTTACCGCAGTCTTCAAATAAATATTTTGAAGCCATTCCCATTGCTATTGCTTCATATGAGAAATGCCCGAAGATCACCATTGTAATCAAAAACATAGAATTAAAAATGTTATACTAGACAAAATCATACTTTCAATTCTTATACTGATTGGTTTAGATAAAGAATTGGCTTTGTAATAGCCAGCAAGAAGTACCACAATCAGGAACTGTCACTGAGAGAAGTGGTTTAGAATCCCTAAGATTCAACGTCCAAGTAGTGATTAAGCCAGGAACAACAAAAGACACGCTTGTAGGAATCACAAACTATGAGGACTGTATAAATGAGGCTGACACTAATGTCAAAAGCTCCCAAACAGAGAGCTCAAAGAGATTGCTATTTCACTTCCTTTTGAGATAAAAAAAAATGCATTTACTCTGACTTGCAAGTCATACTCTTCATCTCTTATCCTTTGGATTATTTACTACCTTCCTTGGTCCCACAAACAAAGGAACCTGGGTAGGTCGATGGACTCCATCTACTACTACTCGATCCTTGAAACCCCTCTCACCAAAATCTGAACCCCTTGTTATGCACACGGTAAGATTTCCACAGAGAACAAGTGGATTTTTCCACAGATGCCATAGGAGAAAGAATCTCTTGACCAACAGCCTCATCGTGTTCTGCAGTTCCTCTAGTCCGTGTGCCCATATGCCACCTCATGATACTACTCCCTTGAAGGTTTATGAGAAAAGGACCAAAATTTGAAAAACGGTAATAAACATCGCTATTTCCCCATGAGAACAATTAGGCTTTCACTGATCTCACCTGTACCAGATTCTGCAGAGCAATGTATATGAAAATGGCCCCACAAATAGCCAACCTTTTCATTGGCTGCCTTGAAAAAGAATTTCTAAAATAATTATACCATGATATGATGGCATATCTGACATACAGATGAAAATTTTATCTGGACTCGAAACTTAGACTCCCTTTATTGATTTCCACCACAAATTCAGTAATTACTGTCTTTCTGCCAAGCCATCTTTGGAATACTCCTACACCAACATTACTTTGCAAGATGCTATCATCAGTATCAAAACCGTAACCTAAAAGCTGCAGCATGTAGAAAAAACAGGAATCCACCTATTTCCATAAAATAAAAATCTGTACCAAACTTTTAGAAGGTGTAGTATACAATCAGTCTCTTAAATAAGACATTTGTTCTGAGCAGAACACTTGATGTGCTTATCTCAATCATCTAAAAGGAGGTTTTTACTGAATAGAATCACTCCTGTGAAAAGAATGTTAGGAATCACTTGAAAGAAAATGCCTAAATCCTGATCCTAAATCCTTAGTTGTCACCATCCATCCATGGAACCTTTAGAACATCATTGGACAGTTGCAGCCTGTAACAGAAAAAGGATCCAACTTTGAAAAAGAAAAAAATTCCTAGAAAAGTCTTCTGAGAACCACCCATCCTGGTGTTCAAACAGCCCTCTAGCCTTGCTGAGCCTGCTGGTAGAAGCAAACACTGTGCAATGACAAATACTCTTAATGGATCAAGAGTGTGCCTGAACATGACATGGAAAACTTGCCAAGACATCCCTGAAGTAAATAACCCCTACAACACACCTATTTAACATCTTTGTATTCTATACCGGCACTTCCGGGGTCACGCTGCTTTTGTGGTAACTGTGCAAGTGAAACTGAGTCACCAGTATGCCCCAGACTGAATGGTACAGAAAGTCTGTAAAGAACAACAATTATCCAGGTAAACATTTCTAATAAATATTTTGAAGATGAAAATAAAGGCTTAAATTTGCAATTCTGCTGTAATTTTTAAAAAGTAATTCTACTCACAATCTGCGGTGGTTTTGTTGTACGCTATACTCTTCCTTAGCTTCTCTATATTTTAGATGCTAAAACCTACCTTAGTGTCTCTCCCAAGCAGTGTCTTTGTCTCACTTTACCTCCTCTCCTGAAATCTCTCCTCCACAGTTTCCATTGTTTGTAAGAACAAAGATAGAACAATTGATACTCATGTAGTTCTCCTCACCTTGTATTTAGCTTCAAAAGCTGTTGCACTGGTTTCAGACCCATCATCCACATTATTTCCTATTAAAAGGTCTATTACTGATTGTTTTTGCTGCTCCTTCATGTTATGCTTTGCTGTGTTTTAAGGGAGAGGTGCTAATCATAGTTCAGACATCTTTTTCAAAATTATGTACTCACTATTGGCAATTTATCTGGGTCCACTGTATTATCTTGGCATTTTGGCACCACAAATGTTTCCATCCCCCATCCCAGTTTGTTTTCGTTTGTGAATTTGATGCATGAGAGCCTGAGGGTTGAGCTCAGTAACTGAAACATTGTCTCTTTCTCTAGAGGTTCCCTTATGTGATTATTGTGACAGGTTTGAAGTGCTCATGTTCCTTCCCTTTGAATTTTCACTAAGTTAACTGTTTGTGAGCCATGCCATGCCCTAGATAATTCATCCCTATACACAGAAATAATGTCTTGGTTCTTTGTGCAGCTGGTATTTCTCTTGACTAGGTTTGCCCGAATTCCACTTGTAAGGTCACCTTCTGCCACTGCATACGTTCTGGGACAGTCACATGCACCCATCTTTCTTTCCTCTTGTTTCCTACAGCTACCCTTATACTTGTTTGTTCGTAACAGACACCTTGTGCTGTAGTGGTCCAGATGTGTGGTTATATAGGAAGGTATCCAGAACTTAGCAGATGTTACAAGACATCAAGTCACTAATTTCTCCATCTTTATTTCTCTTTACTGAAAGTAAGTTCAAGCTGAACTGATTGTGATAAATTGGTGCCCTTTGTATATAGTGAAATACTACTGAAGCTTAAAAATGTGGCAAATGTCTCTTTTCCAAGCAGCTTTTGATACTCCAGTTCTGGCATCCATATTAAATGTGAAACCTCTTGGCTTTTAGCTGTTTTTCACTGCTGAAACCATAGGCAGCTGAGTTGGGGCATTCAGTGTGAAGCACTGTGCTCTGCAGACTGGTTTCCTTCTTGCGCTGTTTCAGTGCAAGTAAACCACATGGGATCTATCTCCCCCAGGCAGCGCTAACAAAGGTTCTCTTGAGAGCTAGGATGGGTTGTTTCCATGACTCTTGGTGGGATCACATACCTTTTAAGGACATAGATTATTAGCTCTTTTCCCACTCATTTTCAATCCAAGGGACCACAAACAATTTTCATCCTTGGATTTCTGTTCACCAAGCTTCCTTTTACTACTGTAAAAACTTGGAAAAGAAAAAAATCTTTCTTTCAAGACAGCCTTATCGTCCACTGTCTGTTTAGTTAGAGAGGCAGCTTTCAGCTCAACGCCAGGTAGTGTTTCAGGGATTAAACACATTTTATCCCTGAGTTCAATTGTTCTCTTTCTTACCACAAACTCTGTCAGCCTCACAAAAAGCCAAGCTTGAAATGCTGCAAGAGGATTCTGTTTCAGAACATTCTCTTGGAAGCTCTTTATTTTTGGGTTGTTTCCGAGGCTAACCAAAGTGTTTTCAAAGGTTTACATGTTTTTCCTCCATGGCATTACTCATTTGAAGTTAATTTCTGGTTATTTGTCTTCTGTTGTACCTCCAAATGATAGCTGTGTTTGTGTTCCGAGTTTGTGGTGACTTACTCATACTGATTCTGGCGTGTTAGTAGATGAGAGCCTGTTGCATATGACATTTTGTTGTGCATTGCTTCCTGAACCACTTCGCTTTTTCAGTAAGCACCCTGAAATAAAGTTGAGGCTTTTGTAATCGTGGTTACAATCCAGGCAGGGTTCAAAAACAAGAGCTTTTGCTCCAGAGTTCTGGTCGAGTATATGCTGTATAACTAGATACCTTTTTAAAGAAAATTACACATTCACTGGCTGCTAGGTAAGATGATTTTTCTCCCAGTTTTAGTGTGACCTGTTTCTTCTCTTTGCAATTTGATCTGTATATCAGTATTGAATTAATTTTCTCTAAATACCAGAAAAACTACTTTTGAAATATTTTGTAGTTCTTGGAGATGAAAAGAACTGTGTAAATGTAAGATGATTTGTTAGTATTAGGCAGAGAAGTTACTTTATTTTCTAATTATTTTTTATATTTGTTTTGCTGCGACCCTTAGCACTTAGATTTGGTGAGAAATGGATGGGTTTTTAACTGTTACAACTCTTATTATTTCTCTTTCTGTCTTTCTTTGACATTTTGTTCCCTCACTTTAGTAACATGAGAGAGAGAGTTCTTCTCTAAGAAGCAAGTTTTTTTCCTTAAAGTCACAATCTCTGTATTGTAAGGCATCTGTTACATTGGAGTGCTTTTGATTTTTCCAGGCATTTGAAATGAATCGATAGCAAACAGAAGGACATGTGCATGTGTGAGTGGATAGTGAAAATAATTCCAGTTTAGATAAATATCTTAATTATTAAATGTTGCAGGTTCTAATACGTTTCTGTTATCATTTTATTTGTGTTCGGTTCTCCAGTTTACTTTAAGAATGTTCCTATTTACTGTTAAACCTTAATTCATTTCTGTGAAAAGTTTTATTTTAATTCCACAGAAAGATGTCTTATACAGTGCATCTAAAAATTCAGTAAAACTTCAGTTTCGTGGTACTAAATATTTGTGAGGAGGATTACTTTAGCTGTCTGTCATCTTCAAATCTGATGATCTTTGATTCCTATGTTTATGTTAATTATTACCAAACCATCCATTAACTTACCATTAAAACTTGAGTTCGTAAATTAAAAACATTGTTTAATTGTGCAGGAAATATTTTATAAGTATCTAAAAGAAGAGAGTAATAATCTTGAAGCAAATGTTTATGATTGATTTTTTAAAAAGTCATTATAGATGCGCGAAAGGAAGAGAAGTATTACACAAAAGCACAGAACAATGAAAATATCCTTAAATGTTTGTGTCCTGATCTCTTACGTTTCCTAGAGTTTCTGCTGCTTTTTATAAAATATTGCAATATAGTGTAATGTTTGGGGGCTTATTTTTTTTAATTCTCCTCTGGTAATACTCTTTTTTTTTTATCAAGACTCTTGGTAAAGAAGAGTGGGATAACCACTGGCATATCTGAAGTGGCATCAGTTTTTAAGATAGAATTTTAATGCCAATCTGATTCCAAATCTTAAAGGTTGAGCTGGGTTAGCCACGTGCTTGACTTTTAATTTAATATTAACTCTTAGTATATATGCCAAGAGTTAAATGTAGCTTTCTGTTGTACGTACTGCAATCCAAAACAATCCATGGTTGTAGATAAAATAGATCACTGTTGTCTCCAATTATATTTCTGCTTAGTGTTCCTCATACTGCACCATGGATGTGTAACTGTAGTACACCGTAAGAATTATCGTAATCCCATCCTTTACTCATTACTGACAAAAAAGTACCGATATTGCTAATCATGTTAAACCCCAACAATTGCTGCTTGTGCTGGACACACAGATGTTGGTAGTGTTGAATACTTGCAACGGAGCTCATCCTCATGCTGTAGTCAGTGGGCTTTCTCTCTTAACTTCAGTGGGTCCAGGAGCTGACAAAGGTGTAAGAGGGAAGGAAAGAATGTAAAGGAAAATAGCAAAGAACAAAATTAAGAGGGAGGAGGTTGCAAAGAAAGAAACAATAGGAAAATATATCAAATAAAGCAAAGCTGACATTCAAAAGGTTAAAGTTGTGGGTTGAAAAGGGAATGTTGGCAAAGGTTGGTTAAGAAGAGGTTAGCTGTAGAATTATAAACAAACAAACAAAAAGATTACAGGAAAAGAAGCTAAAACAAGTCAGACAGAAAGTAGGCAAAGTGGAGAGAAATGAGGAGAGAGAAGGAAATTCATCCTGCTGGAGATAGTTTCTCCTGTCACTCACAGATAAGTATTGCCTCTAGAAAGGTCAGTTCAGGCATTGCCAAGTGACAGAAGTGATAGGGGAGAACCACATCATCTGATATAAGGTGGGTAAAATAGGGCTCAAGATGTAATTTTTATCATTGATAGGACACTGTTTACCTTGACAAATCTATGAATTCCCCCTCGAAATGTGTGGGCAGTTCTAGTGAATATGACTAACCATTTTTTTTTTAATGCCATTTCCAAAGTCACAAATTTCTCACACCTAAATGTATGATATAGCATATTCTCAAGTGGCCAGAATGTTGATGCCTTAGAAAGAAATTGATATTAAAAGAGGTACTAAATACAAGAATTGTACTTTGGAAATTTAATTAGTTAATTATTAGGTAACTTAGTTTAAAAATGGTTTGTGCAGTCTTAACATACTTGAAAACTATCCTTTGTAAAACAGGTCACATCTTCTGTAAAGGAAACACAACGGTGTCTTGTTTCAGTGGAGATGTTGCTCCTGACTTCAGTACTGTGCCTGCCACAGAATTCCTGTTTCAGGTTTTTCTTTCTGTGTTTATGCTTCCTTTCATCCTGTAATTGCGTGTTAGGAATTTGGGGTCTGCCGCTTTTCATAGAAATCAGTGCTTGGTGGTGCCAACAGTCGCAATAGGAAAACTAACCCCAGTGCTAAGTTAAAGCTTCGGGATTTCATTTTTGTAGAGGTCAAAGTTGCCATATATTTTTGATCTGGTAGATGATGATAATAATTATCTCGTGTCGCAGCATTTTCCTTGCATAATTGACAGAATAGGGAGTGAATCCTTCAGATCGGTTTGGTTTGCTCTGTTTGTTATTATTCACATGAGGTAATGATGAATTTATAGTTAATTTCCTCTTACTTGAACAAAACTGTTTTACAGGATAATTTCAGATTATATTAGCAAATAGAAAGGGCATGACAGAAAGAAAAGAAAGCAGCACGATAAACGTGGTGACCTTCTAGTGAGAAGCAGTATGGCATGCATAAAGGACTGCTGCATTAAATGGAGGAGGGGGGAGAAGGAAGTGGGTAATTATTTGTAGCAGTGCTTTTACTGTTGTTGGAATGAGACAGACTAACAGTGGCAGCAGTCATTTTGCTGAATCAAAGTCCATGTTAGTCGCATTATACACTGCCACAAAAGGTTGTTAAGGCTGGTGTTAGCATGTACCACTGAGGACATTGGAAGGACTCGATCTGTCACACTAAATCGCCTTCTTGCCCTCAACCATTGAAGTCTCCAGCTCCTCTGACATGTTCTTTCATTAATGGCCTGGCCTTGACAACTGATCCTAATTGCCTCTGAACCGCACTTCATGTATTATTGGTGTCTGCCTGCCCTGGTTCATGTCAACAAGCCGCAGCATGCACAGGGTGTGCCCGGTGCCTCTTGCTGAAATGATGCTCACATAGTCATTTACCTCTGAGGGTTTGGGTCTCACTGGGAATGAAGTATAAAGCTAAAGATCTTCCTGTCTCTTCTTAGTAATACTTTAATGTGGATCTGTGCTATGTACTTATTAGGCATGTATGAAGACTCAGTAAAGCATCAAGCCAATTATGCAAGATTCCATTAAAGCATAGACTGTAAATGCAAAATAAAACTTGTCTGTGTTTCAGTTACTGAGTAAGTGTTTGTTTATTCATTCTGAAAGGCTTATTCAACTAGAAAGTATGGTTTACACTTCATTTTTCAAAAATAAAAATTCTGTTCTAATTTTAAAGTAATAGTGTAAAAGAAATATTAACCGTAATATTGACAGAGTTCCTGTGGATTGAAATGTTCTGACTATATAAATAGGTAGAAGGATGCCATTAGTTGAGCTGTAAATTAAAGCAAAAGCTATTTAAAAATCTTAACGTTCTCTCCTTTTCAATGAAACGGCTTCATAAATATATTTATTAGTATTTCTGAGAATGTTTTTAAAACATACATTTCATTTTATAAAGCAATAAATTTTTTCTTGCTTCTAAATCCTTTTAATTTCCAGTCTTGCAGATTGCAAAAACTGTGATACGTCTTAATTCTCCTTCTGCAGTATGCATTGTATTTTTACTGTGAAGTTTTATTTTTAAATCTATAATAACATATCTGCCTGCCCAAAACATTTCTATATTTTAAGCGTGGCTATGATTTAAACTTGTATAATTTCTTATAAGATTTTCTATGATTACCTCAGTCATCGAGAAGACGGAATAATTTGAATGGGGAGCCTTTTAAGCATGCAAGTTCTATCATTGATAATAAAAAATAAATCACAGAAGCTCTTTGGTGCTAGGTATCATTTAGCCTAATCTAGACAGTGACATTTGGGCCACTAACAGCATAATCATAGTTATTGCTACAAATTGCTCCATGTTTGAGTTTTAATGTTATAAGTAAATTATGCCACAGGATAAAATATATGCTTCTTTGGGAATTAAACATGTTTATTTCAGCAATGTGGATATTGAATACGAGGCAGATGGCAAATTTCTTTCATGTAGTAATACTGCCACCTTCTGAGCCAGTGAAGAATGATTCAGAGATGGAGCTGCTTGTGTCCTAGGGACTTTCTGAAGAATGTGTTGCAGGATGGTGGTTTGCTTCGAGTCAGCAGCATAACCTCCCAAAGTCAAAAGAGCTTGAGACCAGAAATTGCCTGAAACCTATAGCCAAAATTGCTTCAAAGTCCCCTCTGGGAGGTAGTTTAACTTTTCTTGGAGCATGCACTCCTACTGTGAAAATCTGGCAGACTTGAAGAAATAGGGAGAATAAGTCTATGGAGAAAACTTTGTAAAAAATGCTTTTCTAAAGAGGTACTACCATTGAAGTCCAGAACCAAAAATCATTCTTATTCTCTATATTCTGTCAAAAGACTGATCCTGAGTTAATTCTGGTACGAGAATTATATAGGAGGAAAGGTTACCCAGTGGTTTTAGGGCAGAGGTGGCCACAGCTGGGATTAGAAGATGAAGGGGATTGCAAATGTTCTTTCACCATCATTCATTCAGACAACGTGCCCTTCAGCAGAACAGCAAGCCCTTCTGATTTTCTCGAATTAGGAAGATTAGCATGAAGCGCATAATGCGGGATGATGGAATTTGTCATAATTTGCATTGTCCTGGAAAGATTCGGTTTGATAGAGCGATGCATCTCAGAGCATGTCATGTCCCACGGGCAGGTCATGGAGGAAGCTCGGCAGAAATAATTTTGCGATATGTGCATCAGTTGTAAATGCCTCATAACCAATTTGTCAAAAAAACAAAAAAAAAGGGGGGGGGGAGGTCAGGAGAGTTGAAAGAGGTGGGTGTTTGCCCAGCACACGTGGAAGTTAGGTATGGTAACGGTAAATGAGACTTCAGTCAGTTTGGAATAAGACATGATTGCATGCAATAAATGAACACATTGACTAGGTGCTTGGCAGGTTACTGGTACAATTTTTGCTTCTACAGTGTGTAAGAAAGGTACATCTTTCACTAACTGCATTATGAAGTTTATTTATGAAAATTCCTTACAGAAATTATCAGACACAAGAGCTTCAGGATCGGTTTTCTGAGCGGTTGCTTCTGACCTTGATAATGTTCCCAAACTGCAGATAGAAAAGGATAATCAGCATGTAGTTGACAAAACGGACATGACAGTGTTACTTATATGCTGCGGCATTTCTGGAAATAGGCATGTAGAATTCAGACAGGCAAAGGGAACACACTTATTTACAGTAGCATAGCAAGAAGAAAAGGTCCAATGTCATGAATTGACCATGGTTTATTTATGGACCATCTGACAATGAAGCAACAGTCTTTGATATTTAGAAATCTCTTCTGTCCAAGAACATCATAAGTAGTGCTCATAGGTTATGTTATTTATCATTTCAATATCTGGTTCTACTTGAGGAAGACATTTTGCAATGTCTCCCTTCTTTGTCTTTCTTTATACATTTCAAACAACAGATTAATGCCGGTGGTTCAGTAACACTGATCTTTTGTGACAGCTGAGCACTTGCGAGTTGAGGGTCTAATAACAAAATCAAAATAAAAAAGGGAAAAATAAAAAGGAAATTGTCACTTACTTCTAAGGACCTACTTTATCATATATAGGATTCAATAATTCTTCCTACCAGAGGCTGATCGTCAGACTGCTGTCTTTCAGATGGTCATTATTGTAGGATTCTGATTTTTCAAAACTGAATTACCTTAGGATACAACTCAGCATAAATAAACCTTTCCACACCCCGTACCTGGAATCAAGATACGAGTGAAACTAATAACACGGCACAGTTACAGTTTGGTCAAGTGTGTTGGTGAGGGTATTTTGGAAGAAAGTATTTATAGGATTCTGCACAAAAACCGTGTTTTAATAATGTCAACCCAAACCGTTCAAAATAATTTTTTTGCCTGCAAAATAGTAGCTCTCTGTATAGGTTCTGTGAGGTTTTGATCTCTTCCTTTTCCATAGTTTACAGCTTCGATTAAGTTTTCAGACATACTGCCATGTTAGTCAGTGATCATAATTGATGGGTGGTAGCAGTGAAGAAAAAATACGATTTCCGTAAAAAGAAAGGGTTCCTATGTCTTGTCTACAGATTGAAAAAATGAACCCTATGTTTTACTGAATTGGAACCCCAGATCCTGGATCATTTAGTAGTGTGCTGTACATCGTGAAAAAAACTAATTCTTAGCAGCCAGAGTGTGGTTTTATTAACTTTGCTGGATGATATATGTATGCCGATTATATTTTTTTAATGACAGAATAAATAATCTTTGCATCTGTGTATTTAAAAGTTGGTTAATATTTTATTCATAAGATGTAATTTTGAGTGAAAAGCAACAAGTGTTCAGTTTTTCTGTAATTTTTTTACTGACATTGCTCAGAAAATGTTTTGCACTGTTTGCTAGCTACTTCGCTCCGGTCATATAGCTTAACTTTGAGTTTTGAGGGCTGGTGGTGAAGAGTGAACAACTTTGATTTCCTAAGTACTCTTCAGAAACCTCAGACAAAGTATCACGATTGATAGTGTTTTCCTGTGTGACTCAATTATAGAATGTAGAAATAAAACCTCTGGTCATATGAGAACAGAGCTCAAAATGTACAGAACTGATCAAAAAATAGAGCAGCTTTGAAACTTTCCATTTACAATTACTGTTTAATTATATGTATTAATTTAATCTTGGTAAAGAATTTTCAGTCCATATTTTTACATTAGGCCTCTTTGTAAAGTTTACTTCTAGTATCTGGAGATGAATTTAAAAAATGTCCAAGGGATTCCCCTCTATAATAACTGAAACTGTGTGGAATACTTAAATTATTATGATATTTTGATATTTTATGGTATTTGCGAACATGTCCAGTGAGGAAGGCTACAATAAACAGGTGATACAGCTTCTTACGTAGCAGCAGTATGTGATATGAGATATTTGGTGCCACTGTCATTTAAATGGGGGACATTCTACAATTAATAAAATGCTGAAATAAAGAAAGTATGAAGAACATATTTTTCTAGCTAATATTTAATACACTATGTGGGAAGATAATAAAAATTTAATTCTTTTCCATGAAACCAGACCCTACTAAAACTACTAATGCGAAAGAAATTAGGTGGCACTGTTCAAAAGAAAGGAGAGGAGGCTCTAAGTGGAAAACTGGGGAGTTTTTTCTAGATTTAGGGGTTTGGAGAGAAGAGCACATACTCCAAAGAGGTTTTTCTCATCTGTGTTTCCATTACTTTTTTCGATGTATTTCTTTCTTTCCTTTCATATCTGGAAATCTTTGGAGAAATTAATGGTAGGAATGTTTTGCACATGCATGTTAGGTGTTGGTCTTTGGAAACTATGTCGCTTTATTGTCTATTGACTGTCAGTGACTTTCAGTGTAGTTTATCAGCATGTATGAAAGAAACCACAGTTTTGTTTTTCCAGTCATTCGTGCCAGATTCAGTCTAGGAGTTGCTGGTTGATCTATGTTCTTTTTATTCTTACAGTTCTTAGCTAAAAAGATTCTTCAGATTCAATTCTGCTGTAATATGCTCGTATGTATCCCTGCCTCCTCCTGATTCCTTAGAGCTTCCTGAGTAGTTTGAACTTTTGCCTGAGGAGTTAACCTGTAGATAATGAAAATCCCTTGTCTGAAGGCACAGGTTGGAATACTCTGTGGTTTTAACATACGCAGTAGGCTGCGCCAGTTCACCCAGCTCAAGAGAAGACAGGGAGAACAGAAGGCAAGAGAACAAAAGTTCTGCAGGGAGAGGCAAGTCCATCGTATATTCACCTGGAGATAGATCTTTTACTGGACTTCATGTTCCTGATAAGTGAGGCTTTGAGTTTGATCTTTTAAGAGCCAAATGTTTTAACTTTCTGTAAAAGCGAAGTAGAGCTAGTGCAGGGGACAGGTGTGGATCTTTATTACTTGTTTCGATGTCAGATTATGGGATGTAAATCTGAAACCTTACGATGTCGTATCAAAAGTCATTTTCTCAGGGAATCAATTTATATAAAAGTGTTATATATATATAAGTTATGTCTTATACAAATGTTGTTGGAGATTCATAACTAAAGCATCTGTTTTAAAATTCTGCTAGACTGATTCTCTAGAAATTTAGCACAGTATTTCATAAAGTTCTATTGTTGTAGCTCTTAGGCTTAGTAAAAAGAGGAGGAGGCACTCGTTCCCATTTTGATGGACACAGGAGAAAAGTGTCGACAGATTCGACTTTACAAAGAATTTATGCCCTCTACATCTTGTTTTCAACTGGTCTGTAAAAATGGGAAGAGTATTGAAGGAAGGAGAAATAGGAGTGCAGAAGTGCTATCATTTGTATGTGAGACGGGGTGAAGGTGGTACTCTGACAACATTACGGTAAAACTATTTAGAGAATCTGGGAGTGGGAAGATACAGTCTGTAGATTGGAAATCGAGTCGGAGCGCGTCTGTACTGCACTCACCCAGTTAAATTGCTCAGTCTGTTGGCATTTCAGCTACTTCCATAGTGCATTGTTCTGGGAAAGTGAGAGAAATGGGAAAGAATAGAACAGAAAAGATAAGCGTTGAGAGGAAAGGCAAACGGCCAAGGAAAACAGGCAGAAAAGTATTGTTAGCGACTGGGGATGTCTAAAGCACATTCCTTCACATGGGAGATGGAGCTGTGAGTTATGCCATAAGATGTCCTGCTCATGTGCCCCTCTGTACAGACGTCTCACAGAATCAGTGAATTCAGGTTGAGGTTGGAGGGAACTTCTGAAGGTCACCTGGTCCAAACCCCCTGCTGAAGCAGGACCACCTAGAGCAGTTGCACAGGACCATGACCAGACAGCTTTTTAGTATCTCCAAAGAGGGAGACTCGACAGTGCTCACAGTAAAAGTGTGTTTCCTGATGGTCAGAGGAAACCTCCTGTGTTTCACTTGGTGCTCATTGCCTCTTGTCCTGTCACTGGGCACCACTGAGAAGGCTCAGTCCTTTTCGCAGCCTCCCTTCAGGTATTTACATGTACTAATGAGATGCCCTCACTGAGCCTCCAGTCAATCATCTTAGTGGCCTTTCACTGAACACTCGGTCTCTTGTGCTGGGGAGCCCAGAACTGAACGCATCACTCCAGGTGTGGCCACACCAGTGCTGAATAG
>NW_010418001.1:17195-17900 GCF_000710305.1 Buceros rhinoceros silvestris | reverse complement strand
CTGTTTTACAAATCTGCTTTCCATCCAGTCGGGCCCCAGCATGAGTTTGTTCTTCTCCACATTCAAGGCTTTCAACTTCTCCTTGTTGAATTTCATGAGATTCCTGTCAGCACGTCTCCAGAGGTCTCTCTGTATGACAGCACAACTCTTGTGCATCAGCCACTCCTTCCAGTTTTGTGTCATCTGCAAAGTTGCCAAGGGTATTTTCTCCCCACCTTCCAGATTATGAATGCAGATGTTGCACAGGATTGGACCCAGTGCTGACTCCTGGGGCACACTGATAATTACTGGCCATCTGTGA
Organism: Buceros rhinoceros silvestris; assembly: GCF_000710305.1. NCBI lineage: Eukaryota > Metazoa > Chordata > Aves > Bucerotiformes > Bucerotidae > Buceros > Buceros rhinoceros. The sequence continues at coordinate 17,599 of NW_010418001.1, read as the reverse complement.
GACTTTGTGTCACTAATCTACATGCTCTGGGCCTGGCCATTCAGCCGTTTCTCGGTCCACCTCCCTGACTGCTCATCCAGCCCATACATCAACAGCTTCTCTATAGGGTGTGACATGAGACAGTCTAAAAGCTTACTGAGGCCCAGGTAGACACTATCCACTGCTCTCCCCTCATCTACTAAGCTGGAACTTGGTCTCTCCTATCTTCTTATTCAAGCCCTCGCTGACTCTTTTCTGGGTGAGGGACTCTCAGTGTATCTGTAAAGGGATCTGGGTGCCAACAACTGGCATCACACCACAGGTTGGGAAGCCCAGGTGCCTGGGTAATGGTTACTGGAGAGACTGGAGTGAGTGAAAGCAAGGCCAGAGGCCAGCTTTGGGTCTGTGTACACGTGTGTGTGTGT
>NW_010418001.1:9885-17102 GCF_000710305.1 Buceros rhinoceros silvestris | reverse complement strand
CCGGAGTGCATGGTCTGCACCTGCAACTGCAGTGGGGCTGCAGCCTCATGGCTCGTCACAGCAACTGGGGAGACTGGGATGGTGGGGCAGCTGCTGGGCAGGCTGTCTGAGCCCAGCTGCTGGGGGGATCCACGTTGCACGTGTGTGTATTTGTATTCTCCCTAGTGCACCTCCATCCTGCACAGCCAGGGAGGGGAGCGGGATGAGGCTTTTGGTGCTGTCGGTGCTCACGTGAGTGCTCTGTGTCTCTGACTGGGTTGGTTGGTGTGGCTGGCCACGTGTATGTATGTGTGTGTGTGTGTGTGGTGCGTATCCGTGTGCCTGTACCCACTGGGAATACCTACTGGGAATACCCACCGGGGCCCACATCAGGCTGGACCAGGTACATGGAGCTGTGGCAGCCTCGCCTCTCGAGGGCTGTTGGATCCAGACTGATTTCCCTAACTAGTAAGAGTACTGAACTACAGAAAAAAGGAAAGCAAAACACCAAGATATATATTTATAAAAAAGTAGAAGGAAAACTAAAAATGTAGGAAAATGATTTATGTAAATTTGCATTATTATATGATGCCTTTACAAACTTTTTTACTGTTACTGTATTTTGTGAAAAGTAAGAACTCTGCCCAGAGTCCTGAACAATACACACTGTCCCTTTCCCACTGATCTCCCTGTGTCCTCAAATGAAATAGGAAAAAGAAGTGGAACACTGTAGCTGTGGGATGTCGCAGAAAGAACATTTTCAACATTTATGCTTAAGTAAAGAGAATGGAATCTGCACAAAAATTGAGCAGAAGAAGCGCTTTAGATGCATCTTTATTTAACATTTCAGAGTTTGGAGAAAAATAACAAGTCTTGCTGAGGCTTAATTTGCCATCTTTTTCTTTAATTTGAATCTTTTTCTTAAATTTAAAAATTTGAAAGAAATTTCCAGAAAAAAAAAAAATTGGTTTATTCTTATAAAATGCTTAAGCCATAAAATAGTTATTTAAATGTTTGTTTTCTCAAGAAGAATGTTGGAGAATATTAAAATGTCAAGCATACTCACAGAGATCTCATTTTCTGTGTCTAAAGTGTTATTCTGAGAAATACTTGATGTAGGGCATGAAGGACTGTAAACTGAAAAGAGAGTAAGATGAGGAAGCAGGAGGGAGCTATGGATGAGCGAGACCTCCAGGATGACTGGTGGGGTTTTCCCTTCCCGAGAGGGAAGACCAAAGCGGATTAAAGATGAGCAGGTTCCAAGTGATTAGTTCAGTTTGTTACATTCTCAGCTGAGTATGTCTGTGTTCTTCCCCAGCCTCCCCTCCCGTTCAGAGTACCAAAAGTTAATTAATGTAATTCATCCCGTGGAAGTCTATACAATGCCTCAATACGTGTAAGTCGTGGAGGTGGGTCTGAAACACTGCTAATCTGCCTTGGCACCTCACCAGCACTCTGGCCATTCTTTATTTTAGCTTTATGCTATGTGACTGCTCACAATTCGCTCTTTTTCCTATGCTAAGCAGGAAAGGTGGCGGTTTATAATATTGTCTCCTAGCCTTACACACAATTTTTATTCCCATGCTTATTATTTTTACCCTTCTGATGACAGAAAATCATTCTCTTTGCAAAAAAATTAACTACCTTTGTCATTTAACTAGCATTCAGAAGGGCTCAGCATGACAATACTTTAAAATAAAAATCCTTTCATTTCAGTGTACTGGTAGTTAACTAATGGCGTTTTCATATTTGGATTGTAGTTCATAACATTTTCTCCTTTTCTGAGCTCTGCTTTTCTCCATGGGAGCTGCTAGCTCCTGAGCAATTTTGAAAATCTGGTTGTATGTAAAGGAGACTCAAAACTTTAGAAGTACGTGTATATAATAAAGCTATTTATATTTTCTGAAAATGTGATTTTATATGAAAGTTGAATAACCATACAGTGAATATTGTGGACATACACTTTTCATTTTATTCCTCATCGATACATCTGCACATCTGGATACTGAATGTTACTTGATAATAAAATTCTGCTGTAAGTTACACTTAACTAAGTGAACTTAGAGAGAAACTTTGGTGTGTTACTTATCCATTACGGTCCTAAACAGACAATATTGATATACTGAGCAGTGGTAGGTTGAGATTTTTACCCAAAATTATGAGAATTTTTTTAATGAGTGTGATTATTATCTGCTATGAGGTGCTAATAATAGTCATGAAGTGTCACACTGAAAATACTGTTGTTGCAGATGTAAAAACAGTCTAGGGAATGTTGGGATACAAAACCTGAATGTAGCCATTAAAAGATCCCCGGAGGTGGAGTAATAAAGAAACAATGCAACACTACTAGAGTAAAATACTGGGGTTTATTTTCTTCATACTCAACTTTTAGCTTTACCAGGATGTATTCTTGTATGATATGCTAATTCCCTTTATACTGGAAGATTATGGCAGTAATTTCACAAGTAGCCACTTAGTTGAGATTTGTTTCAGGATTTTTATTTATTTACTTAATTTTTGTTTTCTAAACAGATTTTTTCAGTTAAGTGCAGTTCATTAAACAAGTAAATATGCTTAGAGGTCAAACTGAAGGGAACCCCGTAAAAGGAATTTGGAATAACTCTAAATAAACCTGAAGGACTACCATCATGTGCCGAGTTCTTATTTAACAGAGTAGAGTAGAAGTAGAAGTACTTAGAGTAGAAGTGTCAGTTTGCTGCATGTGTCGTAGGCTTGACAGGAAGTTGCATGGTGAACACGTCTGAGATGTGAATATTCACAAGTGTGTTTGAAGCTTCTACGCTGGCTAAGCTGTGGGAAGTCTGGAGATGTATAAATACAGAGTAAAAGTTATGGACAGAAGAAAGTGAAGCAAAACAAGTGAAAAATGATGGGCTGTTTATGCAACTTGGTTTTTCTCTCTGCTCCCCTCACGAGATTCATTTACATAATTTTCTATTTTAAATTGTATTTTTCATTTTTCCTTGTTTATATTTTTTTTCAGTTACGTATTTGGCTCTGAAGGCTATTAATTTTCAGTGGCTAGTTACAAAAAGTAATCAGGTGGTTACTAAGGTCGTTAAGTACGTATTCTTAGTCCTTTGCTTTGATTAGAAGCTCTGCATGCATCTTCCAGCTCTTACCCTGAGCCTCTGCTTTTTTTAAGCGTCTAAAACCAAACTGAGAATTGAATCAAAGGAAGTAATTTGTCTTGTCTCTTTACTGTGCTTTAAAACAGCGTGCATATAAATAACAGCTGCAAATCACAGCCTCATCTTCCAGCTCCCTGTAGTTTACACTGACTTGCATAGACTTCTGAAATTTATATCAGCCTGTGAATCACTGTAAGGTTCTATCCAGAGCCCTTCTGAAGATTCAGAGGAATTTCAAATAGGAAACCAACTCTTCTTTCCTCAGCAATTTAGGACCTAGGATTGTCCTGAATTGTTTTTGACGAGAGAGATTGTTTTCTCAGCAAAAATGCATTTAGCTTTTAGGGATTTAATAACAGCTCCAAAATGAGAAATCTCAGTTACAGTTTTCTTTCAGATTTATCTTCACATTTGTGGGTCCCATTTCTCTTACAGAAAGACTTAAAAATATTCTCTGTTAAGGCTGTAGGTTTTCTGATAGCTACACATACACAATCCAGTTTAAGATTTTGATTATGCATGTCTTGATGGTACCATGGCTCTCAAAAAGTGGTGAAAAGATAGTCCTGTTTTTCAGCTATAGTATACTGGAAGATTTGGGATGTTTCTGAATTATTTGAAATATTTTAAAGATATGTATTTTTTTATTATAAGGGCTGAGGCATACAGATGTAAGATTTACTTAAAATCATAATTTTGACTGTAGTTAATCCATTAATATGTATAGTTCCCATTAATATGTATAGTTTCAAGAAGAGTATGTTTGCAATTAAAGATGTTTTATTAGTTAGAGAGAGACTCCTCGTATCATTCCCTTAAAACAAGAGATTAAGTTTCTGCTGTAGGTATAGATGCAGGTGAAACCTCTCCCCAAGGCATAGTACCAGGCGGTGCCACAGTTGTAATTTTTGTTCCATTATCCAGGACTAATTCAAATTTTTGTCCCAGCTGGAAAATCATCTATACCAAAGGCAGGGTTGCTCCATGGCGTTGAATCATGGGACTGCGAGTTCAGGAGCTGCACGCTGGGTTCCCCCAGTTTACTATCCTGTAGCAAGTTTTTTAAGATCAGCTGAGTGAAGACACTTATGTATTGTGACATTATGGTAGCAGAAGACACAAGGTTAGAGAACTCATTGTTCGTAGGTCTGTTACCACTTAGATGTGGGAAATGCACAGGGATGCTCAGCATGGGCAGGTCTGATGCACATGTACCAGCAAACCTTAAGTACTGGGGGAAATTTGCTATGAGAAATGTCTTAGGACTTTGGGCAGGAACTTTGGGTGTAATAGACTTTAATTTAGAGATCTAATTTCTGCTAAAGGCACACTTGATATATACACTTGACAACAATAGTGTGTGTATTTTCATGGGTTAATATTAAATATTATTTGGGTGATTGATTCCAAACCTCAGGTATCAGGAGGGTCAATCTGATAGGAACTGGTGTGAGTTGTGGAGTTGCATTTTAACACACCAGGGTATTTGGGGTTGTGTGAGCAGTGCAATAGTATCTCACAGAGATCATGCTGTCAGATCCATTAATTGTTCAAGAGGCACTTGGCTATTGCAAGGCTTAGGGCTTTGTCATTACAGGACTTTTTGTTTGCTTCTACTGTGATCCTCTAAAAAAGTTTTAAAACCTGTATGTTACATCCTAGTTTTCAAACTGGGTGACTGCTCTCACTGTGCTTAACAATTTTGACTTAAACTGTGATTTGCAGAAGACTACACTGCGGTTCTCTGTCAGCTGCAAAGCAAATGACTCAGCTGTCCTGGAGACTAAACTCTGGTGTCCCCCTCGACAGAAACTATAAGCTTTTCTGACAGAGTGACTTCTAGGAGCTCTGGGTGATGTTGTGTACATCCGTAAATAAACATCGTGTCCAAGTCGCCAGAGCTATTAGCCACATACCCTTCAGGATCAACTTTCTGACTATTAAATCCTTACTATGAATTAAAAAGCTTTTTAATATTCTTGGGTAAATTATATGTAAAAAAAATATTTTTGAGGATGAAAGCGACATGCATGAAAACAGTCATCTGATTAGGAATGTCACCTGCCGCGTTTCAGAACATGGTGTTTACTATTACTGGACTCATACATCGATATGCATTTTACTGGTAATTCAGAGAGGCTGGACCAAAAGATCTGAGGCATGACGGGTCATGGTGGGCCATGAAAGGTGGAAAGTTCTTGTGGTGCTCATTGAAAAGTGTCTGAGTATCTGTTTCAAGACTTCCTTTGTAAACCTGTGCAAATCATTTAATTGTGCTAGGTCTCTGTGCCCAACCTGATAATTAGATTATATTGCTCTTATTGTTCATTTTTTTTTTTCCAGTGGAATTGCAGAACTCTGAAATAGTGCCTGTTTGTTTGCATGGACAATGGTCGATACTGCAATCCACTGTCTTGTTACCTGTGTAACTTCAGTGCTAGAGAAAATTAAGCTCCTGTCTTTTTTGAGAAAGATGCCGAATACAGTTCAGCCTGGGGAGAGCAGGGTCATCCTTCTTCATCTTTTTCTTAGTCTCCAGACACCTGCCAGTTCCATACTCTTCCAAATTAGTGAAGAAGTTATATTAGGGAGGGCAGTGGAACCCTGCAGTCGTCCCTGCTCTTCCTGCTTTAATATGTCAGGTGAATGAAATGAAGCATGGTCCTTGCTTTCTCAGCAGGATGGCGATGGTGCTGTGTGATTGGGTCGAGGAAGATGGAGCTACCAGAACATGAGAGATTCCTGTTTGGGAGGCCATTTAAAGCTGGGTACCATGTAGTGGATGAGAGAAGAAAACATAAATTTAGCTGTATAGCAGCTTTTAAAAGCAAAGAAACCAGCCCTGTAATCTGTAAACATCTGCTTGCTACATGAAACAGGGCTCCCACATAAAATACAGGTCTGATTACGTAAATAAAGAATGAATTCTAGGAAAGGATATATAAGAGGTTATAACTGAAGTTGTGCAGTCTGACTGAGTTGTAGCAATAGCTTGCTTTTGACTTCTAAATGGCAAAATAAATAGAGAATTTTATCTTACACATTTATAGTCTGATTGCTCTAAAGGTGTAAATCTGTGTCTGAGCTGGGAGGGATTACAGTGTAATCCACATTACAATGTTAAGAAATTGTTTTGCTGATGTGTAGTATGTGTCTCCCGTAGACAAGAATCAGTAGCTGTTTCTACCTCATTTCATCATGAATGACTTTTCCGACACTGCTCACAGAGGTGCTCCTTTAAGCTGCGACTACATTGCAGTAAGCCCCACCAATAGCATCTGACTATTCAGCAAAACTGGAATTTTCACCTAATTTCTATATTTGTATTTTCTCCCTACTTTCCATTTTTAATTATTAATTGTGATCTTTATTACTTCATTACAATATCTTGACCTCTCAGGCTGGATCACCCTCTCTCATACTTTTGTTCTGTGTAGGTCGCTGAAGTGTTTGAAAATCTTCCCGTTCTCTACATTCTTAATTTTTTGAATGAAATTACTTTAATCTATAACCAGAATATACATAATATATAAAGATAGTGTTGATAGTATGCTTATGTTGATTTTTATTTCTGTATGTACATATGTATGTATTCATACACAATCATACATACTGCAGAGGGACAGACTTGTTTCTTAAATGTCTCAAGGTGGACTATGGATTGTTTGTTTGTGGCTTCCAGATCAAAATTCTGAGTCGTCACTGAGAGCCCCAGCAGAGGTGTCTGTAAGCCTGAAGTCTTACAGACAGGCTAAAATTCTGGAACATTTAGAGTCGAATGACTAACCTCTCCACCTTATTGCTGGCGTACTTTCGGTATACAGGAAAGAGTAGTTTTCATAGTAGTAACTTCTACTCTCAGGCTGATAAGGTAGGTTTTTGCATTTAAAAATACAGCATGAGTTGTTAAGACATTGTAAAGAAAGTAAGTGGTTCAACACTAAAGTTCTGAGCACTGTGGAATGTGTCTGGAAACTAAATGACGACACAGCACATCCATATACTATGGAGGCCTCATGAGTTATGAGACACGTGGTACAAGCAGGAAATTGGAGTGTTGCACAGTATTTTTTGCCATATACTTAT
>NW_010418001.1:8820-9719 GCF_000710305.1 Buceros rhinoceros silvestris | reverse complement strand
TTATATATATTTCTGAGTTTTATTGTTGTTGCATCATTGATATTGTATTCCTGACAGGGATGTAGAAAACTTTAAACAACTATATGCTTTACCTTTAAAAAAACCTGAAGTGTACAGTTATGCCATAGTTTGGCTTTATAACAGCTGGAGTTTGAGTGGGTTCCAGGAGGCATTGCAAATCACATGGCATACTTGGTTTTGTGGAAGAGAGACAGCAGATTAACTCTGTTGAGATCTATTATTTTATGTATCTAGAGGTAATTATCATCCTTAGGTTCATGCGTATTTTACCAGTTAGGACAGACAAACCCCACGGCTCTATGATGGAAGGAAACCCTCTTAGCTTCTAGAGGGGAAAGAAGCCCTCGTTGCTGTCTGAGCAATCTAAGGTTGATCAGAGCTGATACAGCATTTCACTGCCACTTTGAAATCTGTAACTTGCTCGACTTCTACAACAATCTGACTTCATGGCAGGAAAAGTCTTGAATGTATTGAAGGAAGAAATTGCAATGATATTCCTGCTTTGAAAAATCAGGCATTAAAAGCCCTAAATTGTGAATAACTTTCTTCTGTCTTCAAGGGGCAACCTGAGAACTGCTCCTGTCAAGGTCAAATACCCCCTAAACAAGACTGGCAATGTTGAGATTAATCCACCAGCAGAAGGGGCTTGTATATCTTTCTGTGCATGCAAGCCAGTTCCCTGCCTCTGTGGAAAGGCAGTAATTATAATAATGACAATTGAACAGGATGGGATTCCTGTGAAGGCTGGGATGAGTGGAGTAAATAATATATTAGCACGAACTACAACTGTATCACTGAAAAATGTTTGATTTACTTTTTGTCATGTTGGGGTCATGCAATTAATATCACTTAGAAATGTTACTACTGTTCTATGACAA
>NW_010418001.1:8014-8682 GCF_000710305.1 Buceros rhinoceros silvestris | reverse complement strand
CTGCTGATTTGTTATTATTTTCTTGTTAGATAAATGAATTTTAGTCACGCTAAATTGGACTCAACAATTGTTAACAAATGTATGTAATTTCTGGAGTTAATAGGTTGATCTCAGCCCTTGAACAAAGAGCACGTAGAAGGGGAGGTTTATAATAAGGTATGTTTATTTGGGCCTGAGTCCTCCGAAGACAGTAGCAGCAGTCTTCTGCTGGTGGGATGGAAAGGCTTTGAATATTTCTTACATGGAGAGCTTACTAAACATTTGCCAAACATTTTCTTTCTGAGCCTTTCCCTCATGTGACGGAATCTGTCAGATCCTATTCTATGTTTGCGGAAGTGCCTGAAGAATCTCAGTCAAGTCTGTCCACGGGTCACATTGTGTGAAGTTCCAGCCTTCTTAGTAACAATAACAAATCTTCAAGGTTATTTATTTCCTAGATTCCTTAAAAGGCAGCAATAAATTGGAAATCTGTAAAATGAAATATAGACATCAGGTAAAGACTGGACCATGGTGAGTTTTCTGTGATTACAAAACATTAATTCTCTCCACTTTATCCTTTAAAATGCCAAGAAATTACGAAAAAAAATTCCTGGCTTGAAGCAACATTGTTTGCTTGCTTCCCATAATCGTTGAGCAAATTTCAGAAAAAAATTTGACCATCCCTTTAC
>NW_010418001.1:0-7880 GCF_000710305.1 Buceros rhinoceros silvestris | reverse complement strand
AGCAGGAAAAGTGTTAGATTCACATAATGAAAATTAAGAGGTAGCTGAAGGCAGAAACTTCGAAGTTGTGTTTTTGTAACTTCTCTCAGGAAAAGTCCCATTACATACTAAGAAGATTAAGTATAGCAATTGGAAAACAATATCAAGAAAGCACCAGCTTTCTTGAAAAACAAAAATTCATCTAAGCTCCAAGTTAAGGATTAAATTATTTTTCAAAATTCTGTTAATGTTGATTGGTTTAATGTGTTTGTCGTAACTCTGAACATCCTTAAATAAGTTCAGGTTTATCTTCTTAAGTATAGATAACACAAATGCATATATATTTCACTTATAATCAAATAGACATGAAGTTTCCACAGGTATCCTGATTTTTGGTATTTCCTCATCAGTGCTTTAGTGTTCATCTCTGTATGTTAATACTATGTATAAGTGAGTATTCGTTTATGTATCTCCCTGTACGGTAATGCTAAAGCTAAACTTGAAATCACCAGTAAATTACCTTCTTTGTTATGCTCCTCCAATAGTTTCTCAATAATTAGACTAATATTAGAACTAGTTGTTTAATAGAAGGCATATTCTAGATTTATGGAGTTTTTTCTTTCCCCTCTTGCATTCTCCTTGGCACCAGTACACAAGAAGTAGATGTAAGCCAATGCTAGTCTTGTTGTACTTTCCCCCACAAAATACTCACTGATGCTGCACAAATGCTTAGGACGGCGGGGTACCTTACCCTGTCAATATTTTCTCCTTTTTAATCCAACTGGGTGAACCGCTTCATTTAAATTTTTATTTACTGTATTTTTAAGATCCATAATGATGATTCAGACTAAAGCAGATCTCAGAATGATGTTTCTTCTGTGGGAATGGAAACTGGACTGTAGCGTAGGCCAAAATATTTTTGTTAGGCATCTAATCCACTGAATATTTTCACGGTAAATTACAATAAATTTTGTATTTGTTCATCTCAATTTTTCCATATAAAAGCAGCAAATGCAGACAGGTTTGTCTTAAGCTGCTCATTGTTCAGTTATGAACTTGGAATGGCATTAGTTGCTTGAACCCTTCTTCCTCTGCAGTACAGTATAATTCAAGTCGCGATCTTGCCATTAATCACCGAGCAACTGACAGTAATGAATTCAGCAAAGACCCTGGTTGTACTCACCATTCTCATCCAGAACAAATGGTGTATGTGCAGCACTGCACTGTTTGGAGGAGTCTGACTTAATCCTTTTTGTCTTCTAAAATGTCCATAATGTATTGTGAGCTTTGAAGGTTGGGAAGACTGTCTTCCAATCAGAATGATCGGGAGTTCAGTGATACTCAAGGTTTGTGTCCAAATTAGTTCTCTGTTCTCCTGCTGATCTGCAGGAAGGCACCATTTCCACCTCGATGGGACTTCATCTGCATGACAGAAAGTTTCATTCTTCCAGGAGTTTTAATCCCCATATACAGGAACTATGCTGGCCACAGGCTATTGAGAGTCAGGAATACTTCAGCTAAGATAGTGAAAATATTGAAAATGTGTATTTAAGTAAATTAGACCGTGACTATTTCAAATGTAAATTTTGAGGCGGCTCAGACAAAAATGTAGCTTCTTACAATTAATCAAGTGTCTTTTTGAAACGTGAACATAAGTCACATCACTTCTGTTACAGTCATGTATATATGTGCATATATTTCAGCTGTATATATGTATATATTTTATGATCAAAGTTTATAAATCCTGGAGCATGAATTACTGAATTCACTGTAGTCGTGTGTTACTATTATCACCAGAAATAAATGACCAGCTCCTGCTAAAATGGCTGGGTTTATAGACGCTACATCCTGTGAGTAACGAGCTGTTCTTTACCTTGACACTTTTCATGTCTTAAATGCTTTTAATCACATACTGCTTATATTACGTTGATTACCTGAAAGAATGTTGAAGCTTTAATGATGCCTGTTTTGTCAGCGTAAAAACTTAGCAGGACCCATCATATGATGTTATTCAGTATGACAGTTACTCAGCGTATACTTTAGGGAAGATATCAAAGCTAGTATCTAGTTTGTAGTGTAAGTAATCTTTCATGATTACTAGTTAGGATGATTTGGGACTGCCATCACCCCAGTGGCTCCTCTATATTCAGCTTTTCTAAAGTTGTTATATTTCTGTTTGTTAGTCTTTCTACTCTTCAACTGCAGTTGCTTGAACAATAAATGTGAATGTTTTTTGCTTCTCAGTCTTACATCTATACTAAAAATAATAAAGTCTAAAATAGTGCAGCTCGCATACATAGCAGAGAAATTGTCCTCTGATATTCTTTATCTGAAAGAAAATGCAGGAGAAGATTGTCAGACTGCAGATTTATTGGATGTTTATGTGTTATCTGTATGGTTATGCTAGTGTATAGTGCTAGGCTCTTCTTGCAATAACTTTAAAGGCAGGGAAGTGACTGCCGGATTGACAGGATGAAAGTAGTAATAATAAAAGAGGGGGAAAGAAGATAACGTGCGTTTACAGTTGAGACGTTTAAAACTTGCTTATGCTTCCTCTGGGTCATACAGATATAGAGGGAATGTGACTGACCTGACAACTTCAGATTTTTTGATGAATTACCACTTAGCCCTCAGTGGAACACTTCCAGACCCTCATGACTTAATCTTTGTTTGCGACACTTCTGCTTAGCTTCACTTCTCTGGTTCTCGGAGTGACTGAGATATTATTATTTCTATACAACAGTGATAGCACTTCATGAACAAATAAACCCAAATTTCTTCTTTTGTATCTACCCCGCATGGTTAAAACATACAGCTAGATACTAGTGAACCGAGTCAGTAACGGCCACAGCTGAAGGCCTCTCTGTTAGCTTAGCTGCAGTTATTTTTCAGGAGGCAGAAGTGCCAGACAGTGAGTGTGGCAGGAGGAGATCCTAAATGGGAAAAGTGAAGAGTCTCAGCCTCTGTTTTCTATTGGGAATTCTTTCTGTCCTCCTCCTGCTGCTGTCAGCCCTTGGTCATTTGGCCATGGTCACTCACCGTTTGGCTAACCGGCAGCGCCATCACAGCCGCTTCGGCTGCTATCACCCTCCATCCCGGTGAAATGGAGTGGGTGTAAGTATGAGAGGGTTTTAGGAAACGTACTTGGTACAGACAGGACTTCTGAGGGCAATAAATTCTAGGACCTAGGGAGGGATGTGGAATAACAATACTTTCCACTTTAAATTACATGTTTCAATGTCTAATTAGAAAGTTTCAGTGGTTTCAGTGCTGCATCTGCTTTGTGTCACAGCAGGGAAATAGTACAGATTTTCATTCACTTTTTTTTTTTTTTACAGATTTACTCTGTATTTTAATGGTATTTACACTTCACAGAACTAAAGCAAGAAAAATTTTACATCACCTTGCGTGCCTCATATATTGCAGCCCAGTTATGCATCTAGAGTAGAGTTATAAACTATGGTTGCAAACCAGGTTGCAAACAAATTTTGCCTAAGGCATGAACCATAAATTACAGTAATAATCATCTCTGTAAGAGACAACTTTTCTTCACTGCTCTTTTAAAATAAGAAAGAAAGTAGGTCAGAGAAATTTAGGATATTTTAGAGTATGTACAGTATTGTATTGTTTGCCAGCACCTAATTTACAATTACAGAGCTACATGAATATTGAAATGATTCAGCTTCCCATTATAAATGTATGTGGCAGTTTGGTTGTTGATCAGTTTATGAAGTTAATGCAAATGAAACTGTCTTCCTGTCAGCATTTGAAATATATAATGCAGTCATGTTGTATATTCAGGGACAGGCCATTGACAGTCAATTAACAAGTTTGATTGGTATGTCAACTCATTCTTTTGAATTGTTAATAGTATGTTAATAGCATTCATTTCTTTGTGCAGTCCCATTTGCAGCTTCACAGTTACAGCTATTTTTTATGATTCTGAGTAACCTAAAATAGTGCCTTAATAATAGATTATTAAACACCTGTCTGGTGTAGCTTAGGGAGGTTTTTCTAGACTGGGAGTTTGCAGTGGATCCCTTTGATATTCAAATCAACAAATGATAGCCTTTTTATTCAAAACGTAAGTTCTTTTGATGGTTAGCTTGTTAAGAAATATTCAGCTCCAGTCTGACCTGATCTGGTTTCCCATGGAAAAGATCTGATGCTGTTTGAAGGTTCATAAATGGAATGCCAATGACAATTTGTTGTTGACGTTTTGCTGCCTCAGCCTTCAGATGCTGCTGGTTGATGTGCCGCTTTAGCTTCACCAAATAATGCTTGCAGGTAAATGATCTTCTGATTGATCAGGTAGTTTCAAAGCAAAGAGTTCTCTTCTGTGGTCTGTAGTCATGGTTTTTAGGCTTGGAGGGGTACTTTAAAAGATGCATCAAAGTTGACAGATGAATCTCGAGGCAAGGAATGATGGGAGACAGCAGAATTATGGGAATATTTTTTAGAGAATAACATATTAGTGAGAGTTTTGAAGACCTTCAAAGGTCTATCAAACCAGCTCCCTATAGCAGATTTATTTTAAAAAAAAATTTAAAATTGGGTACACTAGTTAACTTGCAATTTCTTGTGGTGGGAAGGTGTTGAGCTGATTTATTGTTCTCTGATGGTGTTTTAAAGGGCTTGCTTGATTTGAATTTCACCATGATCTTGTTCTGCATCCAGAGCCTAGTCCTGCAAGGTGCTTCTACAACATTGTTCAGAATCAAGCATTATCTCACCATACAAGGTCGGGGTATATAACGAATCACACTCCTTTACAAAAACATCCATGACATCATGAGTTAGCATTGCAAACAACAAATAAAAATATCAGTTGGAATAACTCTTTCTCCACCTTTCTTCACACTACACGCATTATTCTTTCATACCCGTCTTCATTCCCCATTAGTGCCTTTCCCGAGTCTAACACAGCTATTACTCTGAAGAATCAGACTAGCTATTAGAAGTTCAAAACATACATCACAGAAATAGTTCATTTCACTTTGGTTTGTGCATTTAATTATTCACTATCAGCATGTGATGTTTTTCTGGAAAAACATGTAATTGTTTCTCATTGAAGAGCTGTAAGACTTAACTCCTTCAGGCCTGAATGGTAGGAACCCTGAAGTTTGGAGTTAAGTGCTGCAAACAGCTATATTGCCAAACGCAAGCTCTGGAATCACGCATTAAAAGATGCTGTGTGTTAACTGTACTTCACCGGACTTCATAACAAATAATTCTTGGTAGCTGAATTCAGGCCAAAGTTTTTTAACAACAATACCCAGTCTTTTCACAAAACCCTAGAACTGATAGATGAACAGTCAAGTCATGCATCTTCAATCTTATGTGTCAAGTAAATAGAATGTAAAATTGGTATGAGACAGTTTCATCACTGTAAATGTTGGCATTTTTGTGTACTTTTCAAATGCTGTGCACTGTTTAGCTGATAATTAGAAAGTCTTTCGATTGGGCTGAATGAGCAAAATATTAGATATTTGCATTATCATACAAGGTTATATTTTCAGTGCAGCACCTATAATTTGCCTAAGCACAAAAAGCAAAATTAGTTATTTAAACTGTCCTCAGCATAATGTGTAGACTTTGATACAGCCTGGTTTTGAAGAGATACTCTGTTGGTTATTTATACAATTCAAATTAAAAGTTTAAGGATTTTCTGACAGTAATGTCATTGACCTTGTTTCTAATTCATCATTTCTGTGCTTAAATAAATTTTATTCTTTATACTTCAAAGTGAATTTCTTGATCACATCTCACATTCACATTAGGCTTTTGTAAGTATTTTTATTTTATTTTCAAAAAAGTAATTAAATCTACCTTCCCTACATGATTTCTGTTTTATCATCTCACTTCTTTTGAATTAGCCTAAATATTTAATGAAAATTGTGTTCGTGGAGGACAAGTGGCCTCAATGTTATGCAATGTAAGACTTATTCTATGTTAAGTATCTTTCATATTGCTAAGTGCTTTATATTTTAAAAAGCTAGAAGGTAATAATGTCCATCTTACAGCAGTTTGGAATACTTGGAATTTCAGTAGGTTGTTTCTTTTTGGTTAATGTTGGATTATCAAGGTGGAAATCGTAACTGCGAAGGTGTCAGTTTTGATTTAACGTTCAGTGTAAATCTTTTTCAGATCTTTACTTTTTGCCCTATATTATCTTCTAGCACACTGATTAAAACACTCATCAAGAAACAGAACAGAGTTTTTGTCCAAGAACATTATTTAAACAAATTAGAACAGTTCCAGTAGAAGATGCTGAGAGATGGACTTCCTGGACTGCCGTTATTGGCAAAAGAAAACCAACAAAGAAGGGATTTTAATCTGGATCTTATTAAATAAATGCTGGATTATTCCTTACTGCTGTCTGCCCCCCCTTCCTCTTATTTACCCCTTTTTAGTTTCAACGCTTTGCTTTGTACCCATTTTTATATCAGAGGGCTTGACTCTGCAATTAGTTTTCTACTAGATGGAATAACTACTTTTATTAATAATGCAAACAAAAAGGGCTAAGCATATGGCAAGTTTGCAAGCACTGGCTCTTGACCTCACTTGGTGATGTTAGATGGATAGAAGCATGATTACAGCTTCGCTGGCAGAAAACAGGATACATATTTTATTAGTAATCTTTCAGTCACTAATATACTGTCAATATACTGCAATTTCCAGTTCCCAACTTTTATCTTTTTAAACCATCTAGAAAATTCTGTGAAAATAAGTATTATAAGAGGATACATATTTTATTAGTAATCTTTCAGTCACTAATATACTGTCAATATACTGCAATTTCCAGTTCCCAACTTTTATCTTTTTAAACCATCTAGAAAATTCTGTGAAAATAAGTATTAAAAGAGAACAATAAGGTGAACGTAGAAAAAAAAAAAAAGACCTCACAGAAAAAATTGGGGAAATGTATAATGCAAGATTCTAATTCCATACTCAAATGAATATGTATTACAGCACAGAATATAATTATAATACCGTTACAGTCCGCTTATAACACAGAATTAAAATATAATTTATTACAGAAGCTTAATTTTTAAATGCTACAAATTACCACTTAGTCAATAGGTAACTTCTTGTCATGAAGTACTGTCAATGTAAGAGAAAATGTGCCCTCTGAAAAGTACCTTGCAAAAATTGTACCTGATTGCACGCTTAGGAATTGAGTGATATTTTACAGGGATGTGGTCCACACTGCAATGTTGATAAAAGATCAGTGTTTAAGGGTACAAGAAATAAAAGTTGTGAAAATGTGTTTGGATGGGAATATTTACTGTATTTCTGAGATTATTGCTGTCTTTCTCTAATTTCCATTCATTTTATTTTGATCTCTTAGGAATCTTTAGATTTTAGGGTAGGCAACTGCATGCATCTAACAAGAGCGTTACTTTCCTAGCGCAGTTTTTTTCTTGGCTTGCACTTTATGAACAGTTTATTTCAGATTATATGAGAGTGTGTAATACATTGTCACTGTCAAATTACCAATTTATAGATTGGGTTGTGTCTTACTGCTCGGAACACAGAATTTTAACTGTGGGCTCTTCCAGTACTGCTGGATTTTGCAGGATTTTGCGGCTGATACCATGGGGTTCCGAATACCCAAACTCATCTTTTTTTCAAGTTTTGTTTAACTGATGGTGTAGAAAAGAGATGACATTCATTTGGCCAAGAATATTAAGTGTATTTATTGCAAGTTTCAGTTTTTGTAAGTATGATCAGGACTTGACTTATGTTTTTGTATTGGAAGTGGAGTCCCTAGAGAAAGGGGACCTGTTATGTAAGGAAGTATTATCACTACAGTATAAAGACATAGGTAAAAGACTGTGATAAATACTGTATATTGTGTGTGCTGTATTCTATGCACATTACTAGTTTATATATAATAT
>NW_010418000.1:6955-16474 GCF_000710305.1 Buceros rhinoceros silvestris | reverse complement strand
TGGAACTTTTCTACGGCTGTGTTGGCACCTCGAACCCCGAGTTAAGTCTGCAGAATTCTTCAGGAGGAAACAATCTTTCAAAACTCCCAGTAAATTCAAGGCAGAACTTCCTCAGGGAGCGCCTCAGGGGAAGGAGGCACACCGGCTCTCGCATCGCCGCTGGATGCAGCCCTAGGTACATGCGGGCAGTGTAGTGCCACCTGTGTAGCTCTCTTTGTAAGAATCATGAACTCTCTCCCCTCCTCCTGGCTTCGTCTTTTGAACTGCAGCTGTACGTGAACTCGAAGCCTTCAGTGACATCCGGTTTCTTTCCTGAATTAGTTAAATTTAATTTAGAAACGAGCAAGGTGCGTAGCTGACTCCATATTTAATTTCAAATTCCATCTGCCATCCTGTTGACATAATTAATCTAATTTTGTAATGTTAGCTTTATTCCCTATACTTGAGTAACGTTGCTTTTTAGGTTCATATTGGCTGCATGTCAAAAGGTTTTGTTAGCAGGAGGGGGACAGGGACGGCAGGGGTGACCTCTGTGGGTAGAGGTATGGGGCTGCCCTATGTTGAGGGCGGTTGGTTCCTGCCAGCTCTGCAATGGAGGCACAGTGGGCCATATCTGAGCCCATCAGCAAAGCGGGCGGTGCCTCTGGAAGCACAGCTAAGAAAGGGCAGAAAATGCTGTTTGGAGAGAGGAGGTAGGAACAAAAAGAGTGAGAAACAAGGGACTGCCAACGTCAAAGAGAGGGGGCGAGGAGATGGAGATGCTCCATGGCAAAGCGTTGCAGCCCCCGAACACCCACACGGGAACAAGTGGATATACACAAAGGAATTGAGGTGAACCCTCACCAGAGCACATTTTCCTGAAGGACTGCAGCCCATGGAGAAGCCATGATAGAACAGGAAGGAAGAAGTGACAGAGAAGGAAGAAGTGGTGAAGAGAAGCCATTACATACTGACTGTACCATCCCTCAGTTCCCCCTGTGCTGGTCAGGGAGAGGAGCCTAACATGAAGTTGAGCCTGGGAAAGCAGGGAGAAAAGGTGATGTTTTAGCACGTGTCATCTTGTTTCCCACTACCCAAATTAGCAATTACACTTTTATTTTAATTGGCAATAAATCCTTCTCCAACTCAAGTCTGTTTTGTCTGCAACAGTGATTGGTAAGGAATATCCCTGCTTTTATCTTAACTATGAGCCTTCTCATTCCTGGTCTTCCTGTTTTCTCCCATCCTGCTGGTCAGGGGGATGCAGGCAGGTTGGTGGAAGTTTGGCTAACCCACCACAAAGTTGTTAGGTATGTTAAGAAAACACAGTACTCTTAGTGTTGAATCTGAAAGTATTTTCCATGGTACAAATTAAGAGTGCCTTTCATTCTAGAAACTAGGGCCAAGTCCAACAAGAGATTCTCAGTTCTGATAAGTAGAAAAATGCAACTTCATGCAAAAGGAGTGAATATGAGATTGTGTCTGATCTTATCAAGTTTTGAGCTTGGTCATAAATGGTAAATATAGGCAGATAGTAAAGTGTGAATTAAATTCACTAACCTGCATCTTACACTACATAATACACACCATTTTGTTCCTAAACCTGTATCACTAAAATCAATGAGAATCTTGTCACCAGTCTGACCGATACAGAGGATGATTGCCAGATTAGGATTTATGTGCCTGACTCTGAAAATGCTACCTATCCAGAATGATATTATGTTCTGCAATAAATGAATCATAAAATTCGAAGCAAAGGGATAGAGGAACTGCACAGAGGCTAACTGGGAATCAATAAAACAGGCATGTAATTCTCAGAGTGGGATATAGAGTCAGTCCCTTGTACAATCATTCTCTGATAATCCAGTTTGTATTTGTCAGTCAGTCTTAACGTTAATTTCCTACAATTTGCTTTGCCCTTTGGCAAAAAATAAATTTCTCTATAAAGCCAATAATTTCTTTTCTCAATTTTTTTTAAGGGATTGCTTAGTTAAACTTTTTTGAAAGCATCCCAATCCCAAAATTTCTGGTTTCACTTGCCTAGCAATCGAGGTAACCTATTTTGTGTTTGCTTCATCTGTGTTTCACATTTTCGTCCACATAGTATTATTCATTGCTTTTAACTTATAGTGCATATTTCCATACTTAGAGAAGCAGATTAAAAGTGTCTCGGATTTACATTCAGTTAAAAAACCTTAGAAAAGGAAGCTGTCTTATGGTTTGATTTTTACACAAGTTTCACTGCTATTTGTCTAAAAAGTGATCTTCCACACCTATGACTGCAGTTTCTGCTGATAACACATGCTAAGTGATCAATTACATGTAATTTTGCCTGAACCAAGCTATTTGAAGCCTTTAATAATTCTAAATGTATTCCTGATAATTTTAAGCACTCCGATCTCCACGTAATTGGTTCAAGAGCCTAATTCTGATCAAGGACTTTACACAAGTTGGTAATTCCATTTATTCAAGCACATAAAAAATGACACTTGATTGAAATGGCATTTTGAAGATGCAAAACTATGAAGTTTTTTTTTCATCAATAATTGCACTGCCCTTCAAAGATTAAACATATGTTTATACATACATTTCTCACAGAAAATACAAAAGCTGCTCCACAGGTAACGCCTCCTATTTTATTATGTTGGCCCATGACGTCAGAGGCAGATGTTGGTCTGACAGTAGAGGCTGAACCTTCCCACCAACATTCCGTTAAATTTTGTTGCTGTGTGACAGACGGCAGCAGAGGGGCAGCCTGACAGCACGGCCTCTGACATGGGAGTTCGTGTGAAGCAAAGGGGAGCGACTGAATTCCTCCACGTGGAAAAAATTGCACCCACTAGCATTCGCGTATGAAGCAAAGGGGTGTAATTTAATTCCTCCATGTGGAAAAAAATTGAATTCACTGACTTTCATCAACACTTGCTGAACGTTTATGGAGACCAAACAGTGGATATGGCACAGTGAGGTGGTGGGTGGCGCAGTGGTGACAGTGACAGTGTGTCCCTCCACTGGTGCAGATTTTTATGCCAAGCGTGGCACACAGGCTATTGTTCATCGCTGGAGAAAATGCAGAGCCAGTGGTGGGGACTGTGTCGAAAAACAGTGTTCTGTAGCTGAGAATTTGCTTTGTCAGACAGTGTTACTGTGCTCTTTGTGTCTGTTGCAGTTTCCATGGAAGTATGATGTAAACAGGAAGCATTACTTTTGGAGCAACCTACATATATCTGTATTGTTACATACCGATGTACCTAACAATAGCATCTTTAAGATGTGAGAGGGAATCCAGTACTGCAGTAGTGATAAGAATAATACTAATTTAAGTAGAGAATTTTAAACTGAGAGTTTAGAAGCTCTGACTGATAGCTCTTTTCATCGTGGTCCATTTAGGAAATGTCGCTGTTATAAATGAAAATCAGTCTTTTTTTCTCAATTTCAAATTATAATATACTTTGCAAGTTTTCAGTAATACAGGTTTTTAAATATTACAACTTACTAGTTTAAAATCATAACAATTCAGGTTGCTTTACCTCTGACTAGCTGTTGGAGCCTGAAGGGAGATAACAAAGAAGATGGTGTAGCTGGTAATATACTTGTAAAATGTTACAAGATTGCCATAAACAGCGTGAATGTTGCATAAGGAAAAGGATGGAGAAGTGAAAAAAGAGGGAGTATATATGTAAATATCTGTTTTGTATATACATCTGTATGTTATATGAAAGTGTTGGAATTATGTAATAGATAAGCCCGGAGATATATTGGAAGAAAAGTTTGTGTGTAGAGGTTAATGATGAAACAGAAGGGACATACTGAGAAATTACTACAAAATACAAAGAAATTTATGCCCTAACACTGTGTCTCAATCCTGCAAATAAAGAGGGTATTCATTTAAGGCACTGCAACATGGAGTTAAATGTATTCAAATATAATAGCACAGCCCTTGCAGTGAAAATAATTTTTAAAAATTACGCTGAGGAGTATCCCAGGGGAACATCTAGCTATCCCTTTGCTCACAAGCAAAACCACATATAACTTGTCATTCCTGGCACCTGTCGATCTAAATCTATTTTTAGACCACAGAGTCACCATCAGTGGAGTCTCTGTCAGGGATGGAAACTCCACATTAATCTATGTCAATGATTTTTACTAGTCTAACTTTAGAAGAGGTTTCCAATACCTGAAACAAATTTTTTTTGTTGCACCTTAAGCTTATAAATTCTTACGGTGAATCCTGTTCACCAAAACATGAAGAACAGATTACTGTCTTCCTTTGTTCAGTAGTCTTTTGTATACTGTAAACTATTGTAACCCCATTCCATATTTCCTCCCTGTGATATGTTTATTACCATATTTTTACTTTATTATTTTTACCATGGTTTTGAGACCTCTGATCACTTTCTCTGTTATCCTGTTGAATCTTTCAAGTTGGGCTACCTGTTTTTTATCAGGGCCTAGAACACTAGAACACCCTTCTCACTGTTGAACAGAATAGAAGATTACTTCAGAAACAAATTATTTTATCTTGATATGATTTGTGTCAAATACATACTGAGTGCTACGCATCTTTTTCATGTCTTCCAGACACTTAGAAATAGTGTATTGAACTACCCGTTCCTGTATTTTCTAAAAATTGAGAGCAAGACAACAGGAGTTTCAATTTTTGACCCTTTTTGAACCCACTCTTTGAAGGCCTTTTTTTTTAAAAAAAAAACCCATTTAATTTGATTTTTAACAGTCATCTGGTACCTCATTTGTTCTCTACAGTTTCTCAAAAGCAGCTGCTATCAATTCTGAGATCCTTTCAAACAATTTTGTAAAAATTCAGGGACAAAGTTCATATGATGGTTAAAACAATCACATTTTTACAAAGATTACAAAAAGGTGTTGTTACAAAGTCTTGTCTAAGCCCTTTCTTTTATTCTTGTCCTTGCTGTGATAGCTGAGCTAACCACCTACATGCCATTGACATTTGGTACATAGATTTTAAATTACTGTTTCTTCCATTTCTCTTCTTACTATATTCTTCCTCCACAACGGGGCACTCCCCCTTTTCTACCCTCTTTTGTACATGTTATGTTCACAATGATTTCTTGTTAACCTTGATATCTTTTGCTAGCCGTGTTTCAGCTTTGCCTTGGGTTTTGTACTTGTGTCTTTATTGGCTTTGAAATACTCATTTCCTGTAACTTCCTTGACTGTCGTCTTCTGCTTCAGGGTGCTGCAGGCTTCATAATATATTTGGTCTTCTATGACTTTACCTCTTCTTCTGCTATCATTGATTATTATTTTTCCTGTGGAGTAAGTGCTCCAAGGTGCTCATAATTCTCATTCTTCATGAATGCGATTATATTGCTAAACATCCATGGAACTCTGCTGACACAACTACTGTCAAAAAGCCAGAAACCACAAAGACCCAGAGATCATGGGAGCTCTGGGATCAGCATCAACCATACATCCATCTGTGCTTATTGACAGCTTACAGACCCTGCAGAATAAGGCATTCATGGATGTGCTTGTCCAAGATCGGGGTAGAAGAACTTCTCAAGACAGGTCTGAGAAAAGTCCTCACAAGCTTAGAACTGAAAAAGATAAATCATCTTACTGGTGTGACATCTCTGCTTGACATCTCATCTAATCCTTCTGTCACGCTATATAGTCCTAATAACCACAGCAGATACAACAGGAGTTCACACAGATAAATCGTGGAACTCAAGCCTTCAAAAACAGGAGAATTTCATGGGGTTTGAGTAATTAATCCAAAACTTTTAAACACAGAAGGAACTGGCTTTTAATGTAATACAAGCCACAGAACTTTAACTTTCACACCAACCTCAGCAGCTCACGTTTGACCTAACATATTCAAGAAACATACTTTGTCTAGATATGAAATCTTCATCTTTGACTACTGAATAGTTTAGTTGTTGTCATTATCGAAGTTAAGGTTATATCTCTAGGAAAGCATGCAATGAAATTTCATGATGTTCAAAAGTACAAAACTCTCTTCATATCCAAAGAATAATTTAAACTGTATGTGAAGACATACAACATGATAATATGCAGTGTCTTAATGCCAAGGACAGTATTCTATGTCTGCATGTCAAATCTTTTAGAAGCAGTTTATTCATTATAAACTGAAAATTCTTCTCATCTAAGTGTTCTCAGTAGTTCTGAAAAAATCAAAATCTTTTCATACCTGGGAGTTTTGTCTGGCACACATCAATGCTTCCAGAAAACGCCAAACGTCTTCCTGTGCCCTAGTTCCAGACACATCCTTTCAAAATAAATGTATTATGCAGTAGATATTCTGTGAACAAGATGGTCATAACATTGTAATATGGATGGACCATTTAACTGGGGCAATGCCTGTTAAAATTCTCATGTGTTATTCACAATCTCCTTGAATGAACACTTCCTAGTTTAGGCATCTCTAGCTGTTTTATAGGTGTCTTGCACAGAGGAACGCAGCTTCCGTAGCTGAGGTTGGATTTTCAGACTTAAATCCATTTGAGCACCAAAAAACGTTGAT
The DNA here is from genome assembly GCF_000710305.1 of Buceros rhinoceros silvestris. Taxonomy (NCBI): domain Eukaryota; kingdom Metazoa; phylum Chordata; class Aves; order Bucerotiformes; family Bucerotidae; genus Buceros; species Buceros rhinoceros. Next base: position 9,969 of record NW_010418000.1, on the reverse strand, counting down.
TAGCCTGTAGAGGTTTGTGTGTTGGATGGTGACCTGTCTTAACCATCTCATGCCATATAATCTCAATAGAATCAATGCAGGAGTTGGGTGGGGCATAGGTAGCCTTTGTGAGCTTTGACTTCTCTAAATTTCTTTCTTGTGAATAAGATAAGAACATTTGTGAGTTCAGGTTCCCTCATCAGCAGAGTAAACTCAACTGCCACTGTATTCCCGATTCTATTCTGATACTTAGCATTCAAGACATACTTTGGAAATTCATGTTTTTGGCTTTAGTGAACTTTGCCATTAGAAGTGTACATATTACAAGCTATAAGATGTTAGTTAAACACACAGTTGTGTGAGTTTGCTCCTTAAGGTCCCAAGACCCTAAAATCTGTTTACTTCACAATTTTCTGTAATTAAGCATCCTAGAAGTTTAAGGAGTAGGTCACCAGTTCTCAAGTTCATACCCTCTATAGTTTCTGTTTTCCAAAGTATATGATTGAAGGCCTTACATGTTTTTCAACTTCAGGCAAAAATGAAAAATATGGTTAAGCAAAGAGAATTAGCTACTTCTGCTACTTTTACCCACTGAAAGTTTCCTGTTAGTCCAAATTTATTGGTCAGAAGTACACAGGTACAGCTTGAGTTATGCTCTCTAAAAGGTACTGTGGATGATACTACAATATGAAAAGTACATTGTTGCTGGGTGACCTTATTTCATTATACATTTTCAGGACTTGCATAACTTACAAGAATAATTTTGCAAATCCGCTTGTGTGACTTAACTGAGCAAGTGTTTTTAGTGCAGACAGAGCTAGAGGATGAAGTACGTAATAAAACTCTTTTTCACAAATCCCAGCCCAGATAGTTACTGTGCAGGTCAGGTCTTTATTCTTTTGAGTTAAAAGAAAAGAACATTAAAAAAAAGCGTGCTACATATCTGCAGAAAACTTTTTATTTTTCTTTTTTCTCTGAAACAAGTTCTCATGTTTTTCCTTACTATGGAGATAAGCAGCATCTCTTAAGAAATGTCTCTTCATGATACAGTTAAAAAAAATTATATTAATTATTCTAATCATTGTGGCTAATTAAACAGGTAGGGGTCCTTTTTTTGATTCTCCATATACCACTTTTTCTTCCTTCCTGATAGTTCTGCACAGCTGGAGATTTTCAGCCCCATTGTAGCCTCCTCATCCTAGTAAAGTTCTTTTGGCATGCTAATTTATCTCCTTTCTAATATTTACTCTCCCTGACTACAAACCATTGTTTGCTTTTACATCTTATTTTGAAGAGACAGGGTTCTTAAAATTCTTTAATGTCTCTCTTAACAGTAGCTCTTGCCACATAATGTGGCAAGCCAGAAAATTATTTAATGACAAATAAAATTCTAAAATTAAGACTTTTTCATTTTTTCAACATTGTACATGACTCTGCTTGCTTTTTTTTTGTTGTGCAAAACTGCATTTAGTTCTTTCTATTCTACCAAAATACTAATAAAAATTTACTCAAATTTTACCTAAATCAAAGTTTACTCAAATTATTAAACCAGTTTTTAACAAAATGTTTCAAATACAGAAATATTCTCCTTTATTTCGGTTAATATTTTAGGCTTTTTTGAAATCTCATTTATTGAGAAATTAATGCTTTCATGTAAAATGTTTTATGCATGACATCCAAAGCACCGGATACAATGCAATGTATTTAGTTATTATATGTAGGACACTTATCTAACAAGCTGTATCTTTTGAATATAGCATGTTACAGAGGATTTCACAAAAATCTAAAAAATTCTACTAGTGTCTAAAAATGTTTATGAGTCATTTAAGAAAAAAGTTGTTCGTTATTAAAATATTTTATGCAAGACCTAAAAGAAATTAGTCATGTTTATGGACAGCAAAGATGGGTAGCCACAAAGTAAAAATAGTTACCCATTTGGCCTAATTTCATGTTTCTGAAAGATGGAAATCTTTCCAAATTCAGATAGTGTAACTACTTAAGGGAATCAAAGTATTCACAATAGTTTTATAGCTGCCTTGCCCAGAGGAACGCAAAAAGCGTTTAGCAAAAGCTAAGCTAGTCAAAGATGAGAACATACCCCTTTTGTCAACAACTGGGTAGAGGCCTTCCCCTACTGTATCTTATAGTGGTGACAGGGTGACTTTCAATACTTTATTGACTAACTGTAGGTTGATGAATTAACTTATGAAATTAGCTAGCCTCGGTGATGCAGTTTTTAGAGTTTGGTTGAATCCACCATGCATCATTCATCTAAAATAACTTTTTACCTTGAGGTAAATTTGGAGGACTATCTATCCTCAAGAAAGATTTGCTGTGCAAATCACTGGGATTTGGAGAGTATCAATACGAAGATTTATTGGTAAGAGCATAACTGAAAAGCAAATCATAATTTTTTTTTTAGTTATCATGTTATATTCTGAAGCAAAATGTAAGCCTTAAAAGAATCTGTACTACAACAGGAGAAGAGGAATCTTACTCTCACTTTTACAGTCAGATCATAAAGCACATCTGTTCTTTGGCTCTGTTTCTATACTACAGAGGCATTTCAGAACTACATGGTTTTACCGTACTGGCATATTTTTCTTCTTCAAAACCACATCTTCTATTGAAGCTAAGTCCATTTGTAATCAAATATGTAATTTGACAAGAGTACGCATTTGTGCCAATTGCATTCACTTGTTTTGAGCCTCTAGGCACTATTACACATGCTGTATGTCTTACCTTGTTTCCAAATCATTCAGAGGCAAGAGGAGGCTACACAATTATGTAAAATTTCTTTATGCATAACCCTGATATGCAGCCTAGATTTTTGAAACTCTTTGGCTTTTTGTAATAAACTTGTGCTGCAATCATTAAACTTTCTGTATAATTTAAAAGTAAATAAAATTAATCATAAATCTTGCAAAAAATAAGGTAGGATATTTAGGATATAACACAGGCTCTGCACATTTCTATCCCATTTTATGAAAAATTGAAATATTAAAATTAAATATGAAAATACAAAAATTTCAGCA
>NW_010418000.1:0-6903 GCF_000710305.1 Buceros rhinoceros silvestris | reverse complement strand
GCAGGACAAAACCTTTCAAGGACACATTACTTTACAAGCCCTGTTTGCACAATTTTCATTTATTAAAACCACCTTTATCTTTGTCAACTTTCTGTGCACCTGCTATCTTTCAAAATAATTTCTTTCCAGTTCATTTCCTTTTCTATCATTTTCAGAATACAAATACGTAGTTTCTTTTTTACTTATTCCTTTCTGTCTTTTTCTGCTGTCCCTCATCCTCTCACTTCTTCAGTTGACTGCTTTGGCTGTGTGTTTAACTTAATAAATGATTGCATATGTGGTCTGTTTCAGAAACGGAACAAGAAAAACACAAGACTAACAACACTGCTGTAGAGTACAGTTGGCCTTCCAGATTACTGGGGTTTATGGAGCTGTTGGGAGTAGATTGGTACAAATTTATAAATTATTGCAATGTCCAGCCAAATTTCTCTGTAGTGAGATGGTAATTTTGCATTGGCAGCAGCATTTCACAATTGGCAGCTTGTCTTAATCAGGGCATCTAGGAACTGAACTAATATTTTGCTGTATGGTCTTACTTGTTACTATTTTAATTTTTTCAGCACCTTTTACACATCGAAAACCAGAAACAAAGTTCTAAAGCTCAAAACAAGAACAGAACATATACTTAAGGAACACCAGTTCCTGTTCCATGGTACTCCAGCTAACAGAAGATCCAGTTAAACAGATATAATGTCTTTCTGCAAAGTAAGTTTTTCCTGTGGGATGCTAATTCTGCTTATACGTTGGGTGTTTATTTGCATATAGCAAAATTAATAACTTTAACCAAATTAAAAGATTTTATTTTGTCAAAAACTAACCGAACAGTAGCTTTCCAGGCTGGTCAGAATTAATTGACTGCAACTTGTAGTTGCTGTGCTTCAAAAACTGAGTTCCACAGAGTCCTAGGTCCTGTGGGCTAGATGTGTGTCGAAACCTTAAAGGAGACCATGATGAATAGTGGAAGATGTTGCTAACAGATGTTGCCACAGAGCCTGTTCAGAGACTTGGTAATTCCTAAATATCTGGCTTCTTAGGTAGACCATGGAAGAGAATAGGAACACAAAGTGTTTAGATAGTAAAGAAGTAATTTAGAGATACCAGTAGGTGCAATTTGACAGACTCAAATTCTGAACGTTCAAATTAAAATTAATATTTCAATTGAGGGCAATCAAAACATGGAAATTAATAGAAAAATCCCTTTTTAAACTTTGGATTCTACAGACAGTTTTAGGACATTGACTTTTCATCTAGGTTTGATGTAGAAGAAAATGTGATAGGAATTTAATTTTTTACTCATAGTGAGGAGTCTGAAAAGCAGTTTATAAATGTATTGGAAACTTCCATGCCCTTTACATAATGTTGATTTTCCTTTAGGATGATCTGGCTCAAAGGGCACAAGATACCACTGGGAGAATTACCATAAATTCAATGTCAAATCTAAATCCTTCTGAGATGGCAGTTTTTACGCACTCTTAGCAAACAATTTCTTCCTAACATAGACTCATACTATATCAAATAGGTGGGCATATAGAGGAAGGGGAGTCACAAGAAGCTGTTGCTCAACCCGTTTTGCCCCTCCACCCACCTTGATGAACATAGGCCTTTAAAAGTCAGTAATTTATCCAGACTTTAATCCAGCTAGGTTTGACTAGATTAGTTGGACCACATGTTTAACGTTTCTGCTGAAGTTTTCTGGTCTTCAATGGGGAATCACATGTTTTTCTACAGTGTATTTTGGTTTTCTGTGGTGCCTCTACAAACAGCAGTGAGATGGTAACCCACTGAGCTATACTCTAGGTTCAACAGATGGAACTCACCAGTAGATCTCAGTTTCTCCAGAGACTACTACAGAGCACAGCAGAAATGCAGGAATTTATTGACACAGTTGATGAAACTCCCTTCTTCCCTTTCTCTCTCTTCACATGCAGCTAGGCTGTATACTGGACTGTAAGTTTAGCTTCAGTTAATAGCTCTTCAAAGAGTCCTTATTTGGGTATTTTATTAGCTTAAAACACTATATGCCTAATGTTTTCCCAATTTATTAGAGTAATATTGGTATGTTAGTACATAACATAGTACTTACCTTTTAAAAAGAGATTTTACAGATCATGGTTTTCCTTTATCTATGTCACCATAACCAATTATTACGATTTATCCTTTTTTTAAATAAACATACATCACACTCATACGAACTGTACCAACCCGTGAGAGTACAACAGCAAGTAATTCTGATCTCTCAGTACTATATGGTTTGGTTTGGTTTGGTTTGTTTTTTTTTTTTTTGTTTTGTTTGGGGGTTTGTTTTATTTTCCCCTCTACTTCAGGTCATCAAGATAAACACAAAGGGTCTTGGACTTCCTTTTACCTTCAAACATTGTGCAAGCCATATAATTTCCCTATATCATAGATTAAAATCAATAACCTAGAGTGCTTCTTCCAAGCTCCAGCATACATCTAAAGAAGGCTCCTCGTGTTTCAGACAAATCTCTTATAACCAGCATAAGTCTCTCCAAATACCAAAAATACGTTATCATTGAAACATGAGAGAGAAAGAAGGCTGGTCCTTACAGGATTTTTTACTTGTTTGTACAAGCACAGCTCTAAAATCTACACAGAAATCTAATTTTCACATGCCGCTCTGATTCATATACTCAGTAGCACAAGGGAGAGTCAAGAACACAGGAGCTGATAATTGCCAGCATCTTCGAGAATCCAAACCCCAAACTGTCAACAATTTTGAAGGAGGGATTACATTATTCATTCAAGTATACAAATCCAGAGAAATTCTAGGAAATCAGTGTCCCAGTTTTTCCAAAATACTGCATAGCCTCCAGCCTTATGTTTATCAGAACTCTTACCAAAGAATCACCTGTTCCTAATGCAAGCGTCTCTCTCAGAGATTCAGAGTCACTGAATAGAAACAGTTTTAGCCACAGGACAGCTATCAAGACCTCCTTTTAATCAAGGATGAGGAATTCCCCCTTGCTTGTAACATTTTGTATTGGTGATCACATATGAGAGTCATAATGCTGGGTGACTCAATCCTTTCTTTTTGAAAGAGTCTCACAAAAAACAATTACATTTTCACTCCTTGTAGAGGGAGGGAATGATGCACCAAGAGAGGCCTGAAAACCAGCAGCAACTGAATGACATGGAGCTTTCTGATTTTTCATATCGCCCTGTAACTAGCGCAGTAGTATGAAAATTAGCTCCACAATTTTTGAATAGACATGACTTCTCAGACCAAAATGGAGGCTATGGTGGTACGTAATATTTTGACAGACATGGCACAGTTAGTTTTATTGACTGTGTCATAGAACTTGTGCATATGAAGTTTTCATCTTGATGCCTCCTCTCAGAAATTTTTCTGAAAAGGTTACGTATAATTAGAATGACAGAAGCAAATTATGTCTTCCACATAGAACATTAAATTAATAGGTTGCATTGATCAATATATACCAGGTCACGTTATGCATGACAGAAGTCTGCACTAATCACTAAAGACTTGAAATTATGTTTGAATCTGATTATCCCTGATCCTAGGCCAAATACACAGAGAATATAAAAAACCAGGCAGTTTAAAAAGACAGAGTATGCAATTAATAACAAACTTGGTATTTAAAAATATAAATGTCCTTTCCATAGCTTGTTCACTGTGTTTTTCCCAAGCTGAAGAAGTGTGTGTACATATTGATTAAAGTGTCCATTACTCTAATCCTTTATTATATTTTGGTGTGTGCTTTTTTTAAGATGTTATAGCAAAATAAACTTATAAATACTGAAAACTATGAGGTTTAGTTTATGATATTGTTTCATGCTTTATAGTGACACTACTCCCTTTTTTCTTTTTGAACGGCAGATCTGTCCTCTTTAGTTTTTTCATTTCTCTGATTGTATTGAGATCTACTCACTCAAACTGCTTTATGCAGCTGGGAATGATGTTGGTTTGTTTATATACAGCACCAGTTCAGAGAGTTAAATACACATTTGAGATAAAGGTCTAAAGAATGCCAACAGTTAACAATTTACATACACCGAACATTTGGAAATATTTTATCTTTTGTTCCTTTAAGTCAAAGGGTATTAAATTATAAATTTGTTCAAAAGTGTATGGATAATGAATAAGGAAGTATTAACTAGTATTAAGTTAGTGATTACAAACTGACAATGAAGATTGAGAACGCAACAGTCTTATGAGAATATCTTTGACTTCTAAGTGGAATAAGATATTTAATAATAATCTTCATGAACTGACAGAAATCAAAGAGAGTACATTAAATACCCAGTTCATCAAGACACAGTCATCTTTTTATAATAGAAACTAACAATTCTAAACTAATTTTTAAAATTTAGTAAAAGGTTGACAAATTCCAGGGATGTAATAAAAGGTTAATTACCAACATATTCTTACCTTTTATCATTTACTTCCAGAAACATGGAAAACTCTTTAAATAGATCAGTTTGTATGTTCTTAACATCTCACTGTGAAAACCTATTTATAGAAATGTATTGTTGCATTTTTCTTAACGTATTTAGGAGTGGAGTGCCCCCTAGTGATAACTGAAAATCACGTTTGTTTTCTTGAATATCAATCAATGTATGTTTTAGAGATGCAAGCTGTTATTACAATTCTTGTTCTTGGACATCGTCCTAGCAATAATTTTCCCATTCCTTATTTTATTTTGAATTGAAAGTATTTTCCTTCCTTTTAAAATTATTTATTTAGATAAAATAGATAGTAGTTGACAATGGCAATGTTTCTGTTTGTCACTTACATTGTCCCTGGATCCTGGAAACCATGTTTGCACATACTAGAACTCATACCTGTGCAGCTATCCTAAGATTTCTGTCGCCCCAGTGTGATTGCATGTGTGTTTTAGGACTGCTGTTCTTTGAGAAGCTAATGCAAGAACATCAATAAGAGCCATGCACCCTGATGATTCTTATAGCAACTAGCATTTTAATGTCAATAGAGTTATTTGTGTAGGTGTCTCTTTAGAATCATTTGTATTTCCTCTCCGCATGTCATCTCCCTGCTACAGCAGCGCAGCAAGAAGGCAAATATTTCTATTGATTGCACTAACACTGTGTGAGACATGCAAGTCCCAAAACCTTCATCACAATTGTGTGCTTCCTGAGTAGACAACAGAAGCTGGAATTGATACTGTGACACGAGCAGCTTTTCTTCTTAGGGTGCTTGAAAAGCATCTGCAAATGTTTCATGGATCCAACGAAATCTGTCAGTTTTTCAAAGTGTAAGCCTGTCACGAATGTGCGTGTGCATAGTAGACCAGATTATTTGGTAAGGGAAAGGTTGCCTCTTGCAAATAGAGAAAATGTGGGGGGGTCATACAATCAGACACTACTTCTGATGTTGTTGGCAATTTCACGCAAAATGGCTGAACCTTGTTTACTATTTCCTACAGATAATATTTTATACAGAAGGTTTAATGAAAACCAAATTAATTGTTCATCATAAATTCACTTTCAGGAAACAAAAAGGAAAATTCATGTACAGGTCGTAATTCTGACATAGCAAAGGAGGCAAGATCAGAAGAAACACTTCCTGAAGAAAATAACCAAGCGCAGAGATGTAATGAGAAGTGTGACAGGATAGTATCTCATTTTCAGGCTACAAACACAAATGCTGCAAAAATACCCACGGGTCCACCACATCCGTGGAAACGTTTACACTGAGCTGCCTGGGAAGGATATTTTAAAGCAGCAGAGCCATCCACTCAAGCCAGGACAACAGTCACACCACTATCTCTGACACCTAGAAAACAGTGCTGAATCTCAGATATAGCAAGAGGTTAAGGAGAAAGCTCACACTCAACTTTTTTAAAATAAGAAATTTAATAATGACACGTTTTTGTAAGCTTTCAATGTTATTGGTAGTGCATTTGGGTTTTGCTAAAAAGGGGTTTTACAGATAATTTATTACGTGCACTTGAGCCAACCGTGGCAAACAATTACAATAATTACCAATTTTTTTAGTCTGGTAAAGCTGCATCACAATATATAATGGATGCCTGGCACTCTAAGGCATTCTTTTAAGTCTCCCTCAGCCAAGTACACCAAATGAAAGGCTTTTGTAACTTACACTGTCAACCTGTTGAAGGAACAGCTTGGTTTCAACTTTTTCTTTCCCACTTTATGTTTATTCTTTCCACTTCACATTTTCAATTTTTTGTAGACTGTGTCATATTCCAGAACTAGGGTGCAGCAGACATCTTCCATAGAAATGGCGTTACTATCACAGATGTCTCCCAGTGATTGACTAGTATTCCCAAAGATACTTTGTACACACAAACAGCTCTAGGGAATGACATGTTGAGACTATCATCTGTCAACACAGTTCTGATATCTTGGGATATGGTATCTCTTGTTTTCTGCATTGTTTAGAATCACCTTTCTGTAAGATACATTATCCCAATCTGCCTAACTATCACCGCTGTTGTAAACGACTTGTGCACTGACACGTGTCAGTAGGGAGCCACATGTATCATTTATACTTTCAAAGAAGCTCTCACATTCCACCATTTCCACACTGAGAGTCTCAGATGAGGCAAGGTCACTACCTCGAAGTTCTGTGCATACACAGTTAATTATATCCTATATCACAATACAGCTAAGGTGTTTCACAGAAATATAAAAGCACCAGTTCACAGGGTGTAGACTATTTGCAAACTGACTGATAGATACCGAAACAGTCATGGGTTTTCATTACCTTCAAGTTTCTCATTTTCAGAGTAACACATAATGTTTTAGTAGCTGAAATGCTATAGAAACCATGCATGTTGTTTCGAAACCAGAGATGGTAACACTGCGCAGGATCAGATCTACCTTTGAGAAAAGAGTTAGAGTGAAGAGCAGCCTTGGAAGACCATGGGATTGGGGGGG
>NW_010417999.1:12403-14714 GCF_000710305.1 Buceros rhinoceros silvestris | reverse complement strand
GGGCTGCTGGAGCTTGTCGTGTGGCCCAGGAACACGCACGGCTCACGGGGTCCGGGAGCCGAGCTCAGTGCAGCCCAGCCCAGCCCACCCAGCGCGGGCTGGTTTAACTGCCGGGCGTGCGCAGGGGTCTCCTGGTTTGGACTGCTCGGCTTAGGTCCTTCGGAGAACATCCCGCCCTCCCTGGAGCATCTCGTCCATCCATTCCTTTCCAGGGATTCAGCATCGCTGGGAACATGCACATTTCTCTCTCCTGTGTGGAACAAGGCTTTAGAACCATTGCAGCAGACAGGCTCTGGAAGAATGAATTCCAGGTTTTACAGTGTGTGTGATGCAAGTCTGGACAAAATGTTCGGACTTTCAGCCAGTCTAGGAGAGCTTCCACTATGGCTGAATTCAAAGACTGAGAGGATTTGGCTTAATACAGAACCTTATTAATTAATCTTAGTCAAGGGTGTGATATGTTCCTCAAGCTGGCACCCAGGACTGTTCCCTGCAGGTGCTACAGGAATTTCTTTCTGATGCCTTTCTAGGTTTGCTTCGGCTTGTTTGTGTCATATTAGAATGTGTTAAACAGCAAAGACTCCTTTCAGTTTCTGGGACCTCAGGCTCAGCTATACGGAATGAAATGGAAAAAGTGCTGAAGTAAAATATGAAAACGTGTCGCTTACACTTCAGTTCAGGTTTGGGATCAAAATAGTAACTGCGCTAGAAACCAAGGGACTCAGAACAGGTTATTAGTCCATTTTGGCTCACACGGAACTCCCAGACACTGCCAGAGGTTCATCACAAAGCCCAGGCCTAAGGTGGGATTTCCTGCTCCCAGTGTGCGGTACTGATGGCAATAGCTGTTCTTCTCCCACCAAAAGTTATCATACATACAGTGAAATTGTCCATAAAATTGCTGTACAGTGTTCAGCAATCCAGTCTCTTGCTTGTTTCCTCCCTGCTCCTTTACCTGTTACTTTTCTTCAAATCTGACATCTTTAACCTTGCAAAGGTGAATAAATTCTTTGTTCTTCTGTGGCAGTATCTGCACATCCCTGTGTCTGGCTTCCAAGCTTCGCATCTTTGATACTTGTTTTTATCTGCCTGACCACCTGTCTAAAGCTGTTCCTCTTCTTTTCCGCAGTCCTTTGGTGTCTCTGTCCTTACCAGAGGGCGGAGCTTTTGCTGTGCCTTTCTGCTGCCCAGATGCACTGGATGAGCCCTTCATAGAGTCCTCCTCATTCTGCCTTTGTCTCTTTTTACTCCTTCTGCACTCCATTTTTCGTCCGATCTGTCCAAGGAACAGTCAAGAGACTTTGAGGACTTGTGTCCAGGTTTATGCTGCTCTCTGTTTCACGTTCCAACACAATCCCTAACCCAGAGAATGGCGGAACCACGAGCCCGGGTTCCCTCATGATTCAGGCCTTTCCTGATCACAGCTTAGCTGTGATCACTCTTTTTAAGATATCAAAACACTTTGGGTGGTTTTGCTGAGCTGAACTTCACCAGTGAGGAAGCTAAGAAACGAATGCAGAGTTTGAAGGCTCTAGCTCTGGTTGTTGAAAGGGTGTTGCTTTGGGGGTCAGCCGGTTGTGAGGTGGCACGCTGTTCTCCTTCCCAAGCTGCAAACTGGCTCCCATAGTGATTGAAAACTGCGAGTCTCTCATCCTTTATTTTGATGAATTGGTTATATCTCTCTCTTTCTTTACGTACATCGATCTTTCTGACTCTTCACTATTAATTTTTTAAAAATACTGTTAAAATAACCTTACAGTTTCAAAGTCAAGTCCTCAAACGTTAGGAAACTTGACAGTTCAAGTTCTATATGAAAGCTCGATTTAGCCCCAGTGCATATACATTATGATTTAGATGTCATAATGTATCCTGTCAAGCGTGGATTTTAGTAACATGATCACACAATTATTTTTTCCCACAGAGCCCTTGTCACATTTAGGTGATGGAAAATAAGAAGAAAATGAGAGAGAGATAACAGGACTGCAGCCTGATGGTAGAAGGGGGAACGGAACAGCATCTGCAGACGGAAGCGAAACGGAAGAACAGACCTGGCCCTATAGGTACCATGTTTGTCTAGTAATAACGCCGAACACAACGCGTTCCATGGCAGTATCCGTCCTCACGTTACAGCAGCAGTGTCTGTGGGTAGGTGTTCCCTAAGATCACGCTGTTCCATTTGTCCTTGAGCGCTCGTTTTCGTGGTCTGTCCCCAGTACTGTAACAGCACCGGCCCTGCTTGCAACACCTGAGGAATTTCCTCCTGTACTGAAAAAAGCTGCTGGCTAGATCATGCACCCTGAGCAAAGGAAAA
>NW_010417999.1:0-12288 GCF_000710305.1 Buceros rhinoceros silvestris | reverse complement strand
AATTATGAAACTACCAAAGATGACAAACTAGTAGAAAATTACTTTTCTTAAGTTAAGGACATGACAAAAAGAATCCGCTTTGGGAGTGCTTTTGTCTCTCTTCATCTTGTACGTGCTCTGAGTATTATTGAAGTGGAGCGATGCCATTACAAAGTCCACCCGCTGCCGCAGCCAGTAAGGGCCTTGCCAGCAGGTTTCCAGAGGTAAATTCAGTGCCTGCTTCAGCAGGTGACATTCTGCCACCTCATGACTGCCTCCAGCAGCTCTGCTGCGCTTAAGCACACGGAATCTTGGAACATTACCGTCATGAAATGAAGTTAGCAGGCACTTAGCATCGTTCCTCTTGAGGACATTGTTATGTATTGGTATGTGATGTCTCCTCCTGATGGACTTTGGTGAACAAATGGTCTCTTTTGGGTTACTTTGATGGTTGAAAATCTTGGAGAGCACAGAAGTAGAACTGTAGCTCAGCCAGATCTTTTTATCTAAGACAGATCTCCACTTTGAAAAATATGGATATGAGCCAGCAGCATGCCCAGGTAGCCAAGAAGGCCAATGGCATCCTGGCCATTGAAATAGTGTGGCTGGTAGGAGCAGGGCAGTGGGAAGTGAGCTGTGCAGAGATGTGTTACTTTGGCTAGCTTTGATAGAACTTGCCAGTTAGGACTGTAAAAAAAAGAATAGAAGCTACGGAATGTCAGCAGAAACGGGAGAAAAGAGGAGTTGACCATAAAGTGGAAACCACGACGTGTGGTGGTGTGTAATAACTTTACAGTGCACAACCAGAATGAGGAACAGGGGAAAGAAATAGAAACCTCATCTTCAACGTTAGAAGCCTGTTGCAGTTAGTTTAAAAGCGATTTGCCTTACCTGGGAGGGGTAGGAGGACACTTACTGCCTGAGGACTTCAAGCAGCACTGTGTAGTCAAAGCAGGGGGACCTGGACTGACATCCTTTACCTGCTTGTTTCTAGACGGTTGAGATGAAGTGTTCCAGTGAGCATGTTCTGTGGTTCCAAGGAGGCCGTGGTGGTGCGGTAGCTGCCCATTCACTGGGCTCTTCAGAGAGCTCAGCCTGGCTCCCGAGCACTGGGACATTCCTCCGGCTGCTGCAGAATTAACTCAGGAACTGTAAAAGCAGCAAATGCATGGTTACTCTTTTTCTCAGTACATGAAAACAGAGATGTGTAACTGGCACTTTAATGAGCTGGCAGCAGCAAATTAAAATTTAACATGACTATGAAATGACAATTGCTGTTAGTAATTAATTGGTATCACCTTTCTGCAACCCTGTTCGGCACTCTTTGTGCAAGGCTTCTATCAATGAGAGAATAATTATCTAATTAGGTGGAAGAATGGGAAAGCGTGAGCTTACAAAATACTGTAAAATATCTCCCTCTTTTTTCTTTGGGATCCTTGCAATTTGTGATTGTTAACGAGCAGCACTTGCATGCCGTGGACTTTCATCCTAAAGGAATCTAAAGAGCTTTGGAACTGCATGAATTTGCAGATACTCATGTACCCATAACTAAAGAGAACTGCGCTTGTACTGAGCTGGGAATGGTTGGTAAGAGAGTACCCCTAAACAGTACCCCCCTCCTCGTAAAGAGCAGGGTTGACAGTTGAGTAAACACTGAAATCACAGAGAGCTAGTCCTGGCTGGCAGAGCAGGAAGGCACTGAAGCTGGTGGGACGCCTTTGCAGATTTTCAATTACTGTGACTCGCCAGAAGCTGGTTTTACATGTCATCTACAGTACTTCTGGCAGAGAATCCCTCTCCCAGAAGTAGAGGACCTTCTGCTAGAGGACTCTGGTGGGCTCAGTAGACAAGTGTACTTTCTTGAATCATCTTTGTTCTTTAGAATCCCAGACTGAACCAGACTGAACCCAGACTGAAGTGTGGTGTGAATTCATTGCCAGAGACCAGGGGGCAATGTGCTTCCCTCAGGGACTGATCCCTAAAACAGGCTTCGGACATCTGTCTTTTCCCACGTGTGTGACAGAAGTTGGACAGAAGGTTCCAGCAGATGAACTCTCCTGTGTTCATGTCTGTTCCAGACAGGCAAGGAACAGAGTGGCTCTCAGGCTACCTCGGGAACATCCCTGTGCTGTCATCAGGAAGGTCAGAGCCCTAGCTCCCTTCCCCGATCTACCCACCCTCCCACAAGACTCAGGAGCACTCCTCACACGCCTTAGGGATCCCCTGAAGGAGGCACAGTTCTCTGTGGTAGCAGCCAGCAGCCGGTAGCAGTGGCAGCAGGACCGTGAGAAGGATTAAAGCTGCTTCTAGCCACCTCTAGAGCTGCTTTCACAAAGTTGCCAGGGATCTCTAGAAGTAGTCACACACTGCAGGCAGAACAGCTTCTTCCTTTAATTGCAGTATGACCGTGTGTCAGCGTGGGTGGGACTCAAGAGATGTATTCAAGGTATGGAGCAGAGGTTCAGACAAAGGGGTAATACTGCTAACTCCAAACGTGAAATATTCTAAGCAGACCTTCATTCATGAGTTATTAGAAACATGTTTTCAACATTTTCTTGTAACATCATGGGCAAGAAGCTCTCTTCTTCTAAAATAATTCTAAAATAATGATTCACCTTCAGAAGCTGGGACTCTGTAAAAATCAGATGTTGGCCCCAGCCAGCAGCTAAGCACCACACAGCGCTCACTTGCTCCCCAACTTCCGGCGCCCCCCGCCCCCGCTCCTCCCCTCCCAACATGGCAGAAAAGAGAATAACAAGAGAAAAAGTGAGAAAAGTCGTGCATCAAGATAGAGCTGGTTTAACAAGTGGAGGAAAGAGGAAGAAAACCAAACCAAGTGCTGCAAAGGCACTCACTCAGCACCTTCCAGGAGCAGACAGATGCCCAGTCAGGCTCTGAGCAACAGCCACCTACCCCATACCCTCTCCCTGCAGTTTCGATTGCTGAGCATGACGTGGCATGGCATGGAGCATGTCTTCGTGGGTCCGTGTCACCTGTCCTGGCTGTGGCCGCTCCCAGCGTCTTGCCCACCCAGCCTGCTGGCTGCAGAGAACGCCCTGATACAGTGCAAGCGCCGTTCAGCCCTGTTCTCTCTGCCACATCTGCACCTTCATAGCTTACATCTGCAACTTCTACTAGTTAGAAGCTAATTAATTCCATCAAATGATACAGCTCAGTGCAATGTACTTGAAACGGTGTGTCTGGCAGGGTTAGTGTTGCTCGTTAATCCAGATCGTGGTCACAGACTGGATGAGGCTGGGGCAGCAGGCATAGGCTGTCAGTAGAGCAGGAGGAGCAGCAGGAGGCTCTGGCAGGAGGGTGGTGATGGGTGGTTGAAGGTGGCAGCCTCCAACCATGGTTTAACTGCATTTTGGAAGAATCTGTCTGCAGCCTGGTGCCCAGTAAGCTCCTGTCCGGCACCGCTATTCCACTTCGCCTTGGAATCCTCCTGCTGTGTGTGATCCCTGCCCCATCCGCTAAGCCTCTGTGCTGCCAGCCCCTGACAGACAGCCCCGGTACGGCCACCACCAAACCCCATGGGACGCCAACCCCGTGGATACACAGCCTTGTCCAGCGTGCCTGTAAAGCTGGTGCCAACGCCCCGAGGAAGCCTTTCTGAGATCTGTAGCACATCTTGTCTGTCTGAGTTTCATTTGGAGAATATAAAGCCAATCTGTTCAACAACAGTTGACATGTGAAATCTTCTGATTTTTGCGGAGCAAGTGGTGACAGCCAGTTCGAAGTATCTGCACTCCGGTTAGTTACTGACGGTGCTGCTCACTTTGTATGAAACCCTTCTCTCAGTAATTGAACACATCACTGGGGGAGACAAAGGTGTAATTTGCTGCTGCTAACTGTATTCGGTTATGTCTAGTCTGCAACATGGAGCCTGTCACTCTTTGGGATCTGGTTTGGTTTATTCTGAGCCGAGCTTTTTCTGCCATTCCTCCCTTCTCAGCACAGGAGCCCCGTGTTTTGCACCCTGTGTTTTTAATTCACAGGCTTTATCTTGTTCAGCGGTTTCATTGCCTTTCTGAGTAATTCCCTTACCAGGCTCCAGAGAGAGGTTTCTGATGGTTACCAGTCTGGGGCCTAGTCTGCTCTTTGTTTTTAGAGTGCAACTCATCTTGCAGTAAAAAGGGTATTTACATTTGTGTAGCACTTTTCACCCCAAAGGATTCTTTTTCATGTTAGTAGATGTTGGACAGTGGCTTCATCCACGTGTTATCAAAGACATGTCTCTTGCAAAAAACCCCATCTGGATCATTAGGGTAAAGTACAGTTCTCACCTCGTACTCTTTTTCGACCATTTGAACAGTGAATTACTACTTGTAGAATCAGAGCTGGGACAGGAGCAACAGAGCGGGCTCTCACCCAGCATGGCAGCTGGCAAGTGCTCCCACCGCCTGCGAAACGCATCAGCATCTCCCGCTACCCGGGCGAGTACTTTAGCTGCAGGGATGTCATGCAGAAGGCAGGCGTGACCTCTCTCACCTGTATTGTGGACAGAAGTCACCGCTGTGTGTGGTGAACGGAAGGGTGCCGGTGTGCTGGTATGCGCTGGAACTGCTACCGCAGCATGACACTCAAGGACAGCGGAGTAATGCTGGCCTGACCAAGCTCTGAGCAGCTCCTGCTGGGGCACTCCAGGACACACGGGGAAGCAGAGGTGCTTGGGAAACTTTGAGGTTAAACAAGGAGACAGCTGTTAGTTTAGATGCCTCCGAGCTTGGACAGCAGCTCTCTGTGGGTATTTGGGATTGTAGCACTGGGTTTAGGAGCTGTTCAAGTCTTGCCTCGGGCAGCCAAGTCCTGGGTTGGAGCCAGCCCCAGCCCCGCAGCTGGTGCACATCAGTAGAGATCACTGATCCTCGGAAGCGTCACGGCACATGGTCCCACTTGCTGCAGGCAGAAATGATTTCACTTGCTGTTGAAATGAGCTGCTCTAGAACAAGCAGATGAAGAAGATGCCTAACAGCACAAAGCGGTATTATGGTGACATTTAGATCTGGGATTCTCCCTAAGTGCACTAAAAAGCCCCAAATCTGCAAAAAGATCAGGTTTATTTCTTTAATTTTTGTAGTTTAACTCATCAGGCTTTCTAAGAACTGCTACGGTTTCCAGTGTTAACAGATAATCTTTGCCCATAGCATGTCTCTCGCCCCCACCTCTTACCTTGGCTTTCATATTTACCTTCCGATTCCTGTATTTGTATTGGATTTAGCACAGAAATCGTAAGCCTGTGGTGGTAGCAGCCGCAGCGGTGTGTCAGAACGGATCAAAAGGAATGGGGTGGTGGGCTGAGGAGAGGTTCTCTGGGCCTCTGACACGTCTCATTCCTCCTGAAAAGAGCTGATGTAGGGCAGGCAGGTGCAGCCCTGGGCGCCTGTGACACACGTGCTGTGGGAGTGCAGGTGTCCCGGGCTGACCACAAGCGCTTCCACCGGCAGCAGCCTTCATCGAGAAATTAGAGTGATTTGAGTTCAGTTGTATTTCTCTTTCTGGAATAACCAGGTGGCTTCCTATCTTAGAGATTTAATCCAGACTTGTTAGTGCTTTAAGAAGTCCCCCTTGGATGGCAGCCCAGGGTAGTGCTGTTTTCCAGGGCCAAGAAGTAAAGCTTGAATAATTTACGGTGTGAAAGATCGAAGGAAAGTATAATGTTCACATACTGCACTATAAATAAGAAAAATACCATCAGGCTTTCAGCCAAATGCCATGGTATGCTAGAAGTGCTTATGCCACATATGCATAGTAATTCTTGCTGAGGCTAAATGGAAGCGCTGTTACTGGTCATATTTAGTTGGGAAGAGATCAGCAGTGAGTAACTGTGCTCTGAAAAATGCCCAGAGCTTCATCTTAAGACTCCCGTGTTTGCCTGGAGTTCCAGCGGCAGTTAGAGCTTACCAGGTGGGGTGAGGGGGCTGTGTGAGGGGGTTTTTTCATTGGAAAATGCAGTTTGTTAAAAAAGTCAATTTGCTTTTATCAAGTTCTTCTCTTAGATCTCATGTGGTTTATCTGCACAGTTAAATATTCTTTAGCTCAGGGTAATTTGACAGCCTGTTGCTAGAAATCAGTGGCTGGGTTAATTACAGCCAAGATGAAGGCCACGGGTTCAGATCTTTTATAATAATTGATGCGGCTTCTGTTCCAGGCAGGTGCCATAACCCCCAAATACTCTGATCCCTGTTCTCTGCCAGCTTCCTCCGAGTAGCATGGAACCACTACATGCTGCTGGTAGTGGTTCCTCCCTCCAGAGGAAGTTTGCTGAGCCCTTACCCCTAGTTCTGCAGGAGCAGCTTCTGCCCCTGGCTGGTGACGGATGGGTGCTCTGTGCGCAGTGCGGTGGAACAGGGGAGGCGTCCACCGGAGATGGTTGTGTGAAACTGGAATAACAAATGTAATGAAGGTGCTGAAACGAAGTTCAGAGCCCCGGGTCGCTATGTACTGAATCTGAAAGCAATACAGCGGCGTCAGCGGTTTGTGGAGCTGCCTGGGCCGTGCTGAGCGGCAGCGCTCGTTAGCACAGGAGCACTGCTGCACTAACGTGGGTCTGCAGGGCTGATCTGAGCCAGGCGAGTGCACGGCGGGGCGTCAGCCAGCCCGCTGCGGCGGGCAGGCCCTGGAGGGCCTGGCGTGCTTGGCCTGCCAGGCACGGAAAGGAGAGTTCTTGCAGTCCTCATCAATACTTAGGTGGGCAGATAGGAGGAGGGGAGACATTAAGTGAGCTAAAGACCGCGTTTGGCACCATAACAGATTGGGGAGGGCTTTTTTATTTGATTTTGTATTTTAAAATGTAACTGTGGACCTTCAGCTGGTGACACTGGTCCTTCCTTTAGAATTAGTATAAATGTAAGAATTCTAAGGAAAAAAAAGCCTAAGAAATCTAGAAGTGAAAGGACAGAACACTTTGGTCGTGTCAGGGGCTCTGGTCACTTGAAGGGTGCCTCATGAAGCTTAAGCCAGCTGCATCAGGTGCCCTGGTGGGGCCTGCATCTTCTCCCGTGCCCCACCTTTAAGTGGGTTTAGTTCATCTAGTTCAGAAGGCAGCTTTCTGCAATGCACTGACGGTGGCAGACTTTTGACACTACGGTGGTATGTGCGCTAAGCACCCAGCCTGAAACAACAGCTCTGAAATGCAGAGGCACTGGTTCCCCATTCATGTCTTTTGAAGTAACGCTAATTAAAATTATAACATGGACATCTAATGGCTCATTGTTAAAGAGATGAACAGGAAAAGGTGGTGTGTGTGACACCCAGACAGGGAATTGCTGCAGGGAGGAATGGAAAGGGTAGAAAGTAACGAGTCAGGGAGAAGAGGGGAGGGGGAAGCGCAGAGCCATCACTGGACCTAAAGGCCATCTCATCTTCAGGATGGTCCTGACTGCTGTAATAAGGCACTGAAGACTTCAGAAATGAACTTTCACAGTTAAACATTAGAAATAAAACAAAACTACACAGTTCTGCACGAAGGAGCGTGGCCCACCTTTGGGCGGCCTGCTGAAGCCTCTTACCCTGGTTTTGTACCAGAGCCAGCAGGAACTAGTGGAAACATTTGAGGTTTGGGCTCCTCTGCTGTCTGAGATTGACGCTGTGAATGGGCATCCTCTGCTCCGCTTGAAAAGCTGAAGTTTGCTGCTCTCTTTCAAGTAGCTTTCCAGCGATGGCAAAGAGCAAAGGCTTTTGCATTTCACTTGATCTGAAGTCTCCAGTTGTGGTCTGACATGAAGCTGCAAGGTGCCCTCAACCAGCCAAGGTCATGAACGCGCAGAGGCGAGCAGCCTCCAGGAGCGGCTGTGGGTCCTACAGCAGATCTCATTTGTCGGTGCTGACGATCAGCCATGAAACTGTTCACTTGGTTATTATCATCCACACCAAGAAGCTTTTATGCATTGTAGCGCTTAATGTGTGGCTGTAAATTACGTGGGGGAAGGGAGAGCGCTGATCCGCCTGAGACAGTTTTCTGCAGCCTGCGGTGACCTCGTTTTGGTGCAGATTCAATTCAGTTTACAGATCTTTGTGCAAAGATGATCCATTTCAGAGATTAAACAAAGACTTGGTTATTATCTCCACATCATTTGAGAGAGGCCAGAGGTCAGAAAAGACAAATCTTGTTAATTTTGTTTTCAATAACATAATTCTTACCTTTTGTACGTTAGGTATGAGAGAAGTGGATGGGCTGTAGACACTTGTTTACCTGCAGAGGGTTATGGACCACGAGCGGTCGAGTTAAAACTCTGTCCCGGTGAGACCAGCAGCCCTCCTTTGTAGGTGGGGAAATAGTTTGGTTTGTCTAGTCAGTAGTTGGAAAATGAACATGCAGAACCCAGAAAATCCTTTTTGTATCCTAAACCCTAACCAGAAAAAAGTAAGTATGATAGCAAATTATATTCAAGTGAATGGCAGAAACGGACCAAAATATAAAGTCGATTTGATCTCAAACTTTTCTGATTACCAAGTGGGCAATGGTGGACAGACAGAACGGCTCTCCATTCAAACGGCTCTGCCTCCAGCCACACCCCAGGAAAGGCAGGAACGCTCTGGCTTCAAATAGTGCGTGGAAAGTCAACTTAGATGATTTACTGTGCTGAAAAGATAACTGTGGCAGAACTCAGGGGATTAAAAAACACTCTCCAGTGGCCAGTACACGTACAAGATTTGTTCTTCCAGCAACAGTTCCTGTGCTTTCTGAGGTGTGGAATCAACTCTAGTAAACAACATTTTTCTGCTCAGGAGCATCCTGTAGCTTTGCGTACAAATGCTGTGGAATGAGAAAGTGTTTCTCAAGGCAGAAACCATTTTTTGATCAAGAACATGCCAGCACCATCAGCTGGGAATCAGCAGTCAAGGGGACCTGCATCCGCAGTCACTTTAGCTACTCTGGCTGCAGAAGAACACAGGATTGTGAAACAAGGGTTGAATTAAACCCCCACAGACACACTAGTGCTGGTTTGCTGATGAGTGTAGGGGTGAGACCGACCTGGGACTCCCAGGAGACTTGACATTAAATCACTGCAGCTTTACGATACGTAACTGCCTTTGGTCCTCCTTGTTCCTCAGAAACCATGTCTTTGCCTTCTGACAGTTAACGCCTTTAGAAGGTGTTGAGGTTAACGCAAGGTACCAAAGGCAAGAACGAGTAAATGCTGGCACACAAGGCCTTGTGGACTCTACGGCGCCCACATTTTCTCCCTCCCCTCTCTTCTCCCTAAATGTTTTGTAGGTTCCTACAACTTCCTTATACAGCTCTTCTGAGATTCCGCTCTTCTTTGAACCCTCAGCTCTATCCCTGGCTCAGCTTGTCTCCAGAACTGTGTGTGCCTGGTACGCACAGTACAGAGCCATAAAGCTCCTACGTGTTCGTTGCATTTCTGGTAGCAGTTGTATACTTGCAGCGACATGACTTCTACATCCATAATTCAGGCCCAAGGTGAATAAAATCCTTTCAGAAGGCAGGCTTGGATTAGTAAAAGCTGGCAGGAGAACATCTTGGCAGTAGTGTGGAAAAAAAAGTCATGGCCTGCCTATGCAACAGGCAGAGCTCTCCAAATAACATCCTTAAATCTAAATCACTTAACTCACTATATGGTGGAGGCCCACACGTGCAAAGCTGTTGGTGACATACCTTGTATACATTTCCCGCCACATCTGGAGGAAGGAGTAGGAACTAGCAACACTCATGGGCACAGCTGGAGAGGTGTGTGCTGTCAAGTGTGAGGCACCCGATGAGGCACCAGAGCTGCCGCAGCACAAATTAGACGAGTCCTGCGCCTCCTCTGTGAAGCCTTGTGCCAGCGCTCCCGGCTGGGCACGACACCGCCTGGCTTAGCTGGGTCTGTCTCCCCTCAGGCACACGGCCCCTCTGCTCCAGACGCAGGGGTGGAAGCCTCATGGGGTGCTGGCAGAGCTGGGCAGTGCTTGGGCTCGGAGGGCCGGTGGAACATGGTAGATGCACACCCCTTTGGCATGGAGCACAGAGTGTTGTAGTGAAGGGTCACAGCTTGCTGTCCCTGGGTAGCTGCCACTGGCCTTTGCAGGAGACGGGGTGCTAGGCCAGGTGCAACCTGGCCTGATCCACGGTGACCACTCTTAGAGAACAGGTTACACACAGGGCAGGATGACCTCAGCCACCCTGAGTGGGTAAGACCAGATCTCCATCCGGGAGCGGAGGTTCTGAGACATGTGAAACCACAGGGTCCCAAGCCTGAGCCGGCAAGTTCAGGGACGGCAGAGGGAGGTGTTAGTAGCCCTGTCGTGACGTTGCTTTATCTCCCCAGGCTGGCTGTGATCTGTGCCTATCTGGATGCAGAAAACAGCAAGAGGTGGTGCGGGTGGGTCAGAGCAGAGCTCCCCACAGTCTCGAGTTGTGTGGTGTCTGTATGGTTTGTGATTCTTTGCTGCCAGTAACCAACCCACGTGAAGTCAAACTGGCTACAAATTGCTGCAGAACCAGCTTGGTCATAGGTGACTCCAGAACATTCAGAGGAGAGGAAGATCTAATCTTCCGTCTTCTACCAACATCAGCACCAAGGACTCAGTTGTACCAATAGAGGGAAAAATACTGTCTCCCTGCCCAACCTGCTACATCTCTTCCAGACGCTGGTTCTCCTGAGTGTTTCTGCTGACCTTCTCTCCTGGATGGAACTGAGCATCCCATCAACTTTCATTCTTCATGATTCTTCAGTAAATGATGTTGTCAGTCACAGGGGTTTCCTCCTGCACTGCTGAAAGCATGGTGCCCGGCTGGGCCACGCTTTCTGCCGCGTTTTCACTCCTCACAGTCTCCGTAGTGTCAGGTTGTCACAATGAGTAACACTTCTGTAACACCCCACCGAAGAGGTGTTTTCTGCCTTTTTTCTCTAGTTTTTTTAATGTTTGAGGAAGGTTCAATCGGGTAACAGCTACGATAGGAGAACTGCTTAACAAGCCATTAACTGTTTTCTGGCACGGCTGCAGGATGTCGGTTGGCTCCACACTGTCCTTTTAATTGATCTCAATATGCACAGCCAACCCCCGAGCAGCTGAGAGCGGTAATTTCCTGTGCTTATCATTTGGTTCTGTGATTGCTGGCCTGAAGGTAGCTCCATTAGGACTGCAATGGCATCTAAGATCTTTTCTGAGGTATTTCTATCCTTTTTTCTTTAAGGAAGGGTTAGCTGGGACTGAGGTGAGGGTCTCATTAAACTAAGCCCTGGCTCTTCCAGTCTTTCCCTTTTGAAAAGGCTTATCAATTCCATTCTGTCATCCCTGGCTTGTGCCAGTTGGTCAGCGTGTCCAGTAAAAATCAGGCGAGGGCTTTCCTTTCCTTTTCACCTCATCTTGCAGTAATTGGATCTGAGATTTAATGTGTGAATTTTCTGATCCTTGTTTCTTTTGTCAAACTGGCTTATGAAGCTACTTCCAGTGACACAGACCAGGGCAAGACCTTTCGCCTCACTCAGAGCAGTCAGGTACCAGCTTCTTCCTTTATGCTGCTTCACCTGCTCCTGTGTGCCTGTAACCCCCCGGGATGACTGGAGTGGCATGGAAGTGAGACGCGAGTCTGGATCCCCTTACTATTCCCACGGTGTAGCTCTGCCTCTGGGCAGAGGACTCCTCTGACCGCAGAAGCAGGGAACCTGCTTGCGTGAGCCTAGAAGGAGGGCACAGGGCAGTTTGTATTGCTGCTCAGTGGTAAAAATTGTATTTATAGTTAAAACTGAGGAAAAACTGTTATTTGTGCAACTCTTCAGTCAGTTAGCGTCCCTCACCAGTGTGCACAAGGTGACTGCACAGCCGCAGTTCCTCTCTCCTCTCACCCCAGACGCTCACCTACAGCTTCTCACCTGGCTCGGGATACCCTGCAGCAGTTTAAAAGCAGCTGAGCCGAGAGAAGTGCTGCCGTAGCCAGAAACAGTGACAATGACAAACCAGGATTCACACAGTGCAGTGCGCTCGGAGTGGGCTACGTTATTCCAGCCTGTACGTGGCCATCTTTGACACCTGATGACGCTCATCAGGCTAAAACTCCAACATCGACTTGACATTTGCGCTTGAAAGAAAAACCTCCCGTGTACATAAAAATTCTCATTGCCACAGTCAAAGCTAAAACCATCTCACTGCTCACATACAACTCACACACACACCTGATTGTGGAATCGCCCACTTCTCAGTTCAGCTGCCAGGTGGCTGGGTGTGTATGTGGGTTGTGTGGGTTTGTGTGTGTTTCTGTGTGTGTTTGTGTGTGTTTAGGTGTGTTTGTGTGTGTTTAGGTGTATTTGTGTGTGTTTATGTGTCTTTGTGTGTGTGTTTGGATGTGTTTGGGTGTGT
>NW_010417998.1:223559-235367 GCF_000710305.1 Buceros rhinoceros silvestris | reverse complement strand
TGGGGGGGGGTGGCCTGTGTTGTTTGGGAGTAGATCCCGCCTCAGCACTGCGATCAGGGGAGGCAACTCTCCAAACTGCAGTCTGCAAAGCATGGAAAGGGCCTTTAATTCATGAGTGACTAGAGAGGGACAGGCAGAAGCAGGACAAGGCTGTGGCTGACAGATGGGAAGTGCCATGGGACCCTGAAATGCAGAGCTCATCAGGGACCTGCTCCTCCGAGCCTGGTCTGCTGAAAGCAGCAGCACCAAGGGGGGTTGCAGAGGCCACCCAACTCATGAGGGGGCTGCTGGGCCCTGCAGTGAGTCCCATATTCAGCCACGGTCCAGTGGCACTGCACTGCTTTGCACAGCAGTGAGGAACAGGGTTTGGGTTTTTCTTCTCACTGGGGTGGGGGGATGCTCGTGTGGAGGGTGCTGGCCAGGGTTGGTTGGTGAGCAGCACGGCTTTGCGTAGGCAGCACAGAGCTCCTGTGACAAGAAAACAAATGACAGGTGCTCCAAGATGCTTCTCAAGCAGGGCTGTGGGGCTGTGCTGTGACAGCTCTACGAGCTCTAATGGAGCGTCATCTACATGGGAAGATGCTCATGCATGGAAGCTCCATCTTCCGTGGTGAAATCCCCCCTGAGCCTGCAAGTTTGATACAAAAGGGTTGTTCTGAGCCCCCTGAAATGTCATGCAAAGTCAGAAGAGCCTGACATGGGACTGCTTTGTTACTGCATGACATCCTCTGAAACAGCCCTTGGTGTCTTCATCCACAGCCCTGGGACAGATCTGCTTTTGTCTCGATTCCACAGGCAGCCCCGCCAACCAGCTATTTAGTTTTCCAACCATTCACCGAGCTCCCGTTCAGACAGGCAGGAGAGTGAGCTCTGTTAGAAACTGCCTGTTATCTCAGGATCCCTCCACAGGAGGAGGTTTGTATCTTCAGAGGCTTCAGTCCAAAGCAGATACTTAGTGGAACTGCTGCTTTACGATTCCCTTCAGGCCAGAGCGCTTCTGCTCCCCAGAACCCATTTTTCTACCTGCTGGCATCTCTAAACTGGCAGATGGGGCACAGCAGCTGTAGCATCCTCAAGTCCATCAGCACAGAGTGAGTAACGACCCTTTGGAGGACACCATGGTACAGCAGCAGGGTTACCTCGTCCCTGGCCCCAAGGACAGGCAAAGTTTCTGCCTCCAGCAGAGAGACAGCTGATGGCACTGGATGGTGGCCATACCTAGGAAGCCCACAGGGAGCACATGGGGGTGTTTCATCGCACAGGCTGATCCATCTCTGATGCGTGGGTGCCAGGAGTGCAGAAACCAGGGGACAGCTGGGCTCTAAGCAGCGTGGGGAAGGCAGAGCGATGCATTCATCAGGTCATTCCCCCTCCACTGCAGAGGCTGGTTCAGGAATTTCCCACCTGGAAGTGTTTAGCTGTCTCCATGCTGCACGGCCAAGGACTAAGCAGGCACAGAGAGGCCAGCTGAGACCTCCACCATACCAGATGGAGAAAAACAGATGTTCTGGGCAGAAAGCCCCTTGAGGAGGGAGCCACAGCCCATGTGACCCACTGGAGTTGTCATGAGTTGGAAGGCCTTCGGGAGCCAGGCCAATGTGATTTGGGCTCTGCTTCCCTGATCTCCCACTGCAGGGTCTACTTCCAAGTCATCTCGCGAATGCAGCTATCGTTGCCCCTTTATCAGAAAATGGTGGTTAGTGCTGTGCTCCACTTTCCACCAAGCAGCCCCTGCCTGAAGCCCCAGCCCGAGCTCCTCCAACACCTCACGAGTATCCAGGGTTTCCCTGTGTAACCCAGCCTTTGCATCCCTCTCCTATGTACACCACCTTCCTCACACCACCCTGCAGCTCGACTCCTTACAGCCCAGCCCAGCCAGCCTTGCCCACACCAGCAAGCCTGACCTCCCCAGAAAATGAGGATTTTGCCCTAAGCAATGATGCAGCTCCATACCACAACCTGCCCTGCTGCTTCTCTGCTTCCCATTGCACAGGGGTGAGGAGAGGATGGAGGGGAAAGGATGAGCCGTGACAGCTACTGCTATGGCCCAGATCACTTCTCAGCCAGACGGTACTCATGAGCCTGCAGCCTTGTTTCTCTGCTCCTCTCCCTATAGCCTGTAATCCGTGTTACACTGGAGAGAGGAGCTCCACGCAAAGTGGGGGAGAGGTGAAAGTGGGGGGGAGAGAGAGAAAAGAGAGACAGACTAGATGAAATGTCCTAGACCTTCTTACGCAGCCAGGTTATGCTCCTATGTGAGAAAATCTTGTCTCAAGCATCATTCATAGTGTGACTTGCAAATGCTGCTCTTAGTCCATATCATGCTTCTGCCGCTCAAGACTCTGGGGAGCTGCTGTCTGCGTAGACATCTCAGCAGTTGTGTCCCGGAGCAAATTGTACTCACGGTTACTATAATCCCACTCATACATTTTTAGCATTGTCATGAATTGTTGAATGGCTGCAGCGTTCCACCCCAGAGCAGCTGTGTTTCGGTGGTGGGCGTTAAAGATTTAAAGCAATAGTTTTTATTAAGTGTGCTAAAATTCTGTGTAAGATGCCATGTTCACTCACTGTTCGTCAGCTCCCATCATGCTAATGGGTCTAAACTGTGGCACCTCACTGTGCTGCGCCGTGCTCCGGGGCAGCAGTGCGGCACTGGAGCCCCAGCGCTGCACAGCTATAGCATGGGAGGGAGCGGCTCTGCAGAATTATGGCACTTTCATCACCCGTTTTTATTACTGCCAGACCCAGCCTTTGCATTCTGGTCAGATCATCGCGATTCATCGCTCCACTTGCAGAATGCAAAATATCCAGGAGAGAAGAAATAGGAAAAACCCCAAGTCTCGCTCAAGGGTCTGTTCTCAGCCTGCCTCCAGTGAGTGGCACTGAAGGGTGTCCACGTTCACCATGTAACGGAGTTGTGTGCCAGGGGATGCTGCCTCCATGACAGTCCCAGGCTCATCAGGCTCAAAAGGATCGTTGGGGGTCACTGAGGCCGTTACAGGCTGCCATCACAGGCAATGGTCTCGTCCTTCCTGCCATCTCCCACTCTAAAGGCATCACTTTTCTCGTCTCTTTTCCTCACACCTGGTGGGTTTCAGAACCTCACTGGATGGCTTGGTCAGGACCTTCTCCTAATATCCAGCCCCAATGTAACTGTGATCAGATCAGAACTGTTTCATCTTGAATCTGTTTCCTCCTCATTGCTCCTTAGAATAAGAGACTTTCATCAGCGTTAAAAGGGAAAAGTGTAAATCCTGAGTTCTTTTTACCCACCCCCAGGTAAAATCCAGAAGTTGTGAAGCCAGAAGTTACGTGAGTTAAAAAAAGAAATTAAATTCTATTTACAAGAATCAAGGGCTGTTGGCATTAATGAGTAGTAATAACTTATTAAATTAATAAATTCATAATTGCCACTAGAAATTGGAAAGCCTATTAAAATCTGAGATCCAGAATTCAGAAGCAGTCCCCAACTCCCTAAGACCAGGTGTGATCCTATGTGGAAAGCGAGATTCCCCTTTGCTGTGGCTATGGGCTGTTCCACCCAACGGGAAGCCGGTGCCGACTGCAGACAGGACTCGGGATTTGAGGAACATCTCCGGACACCGCCAGGTGCCACACACAGGCTTCATGGCAGAGGAGAGCTGCTGCAAAATGAAATCTGACTTTCTGATAGTTGAGCCTTGCCAAGAGGAAGTTCCCCCGCCCTCACCTTCTCCGTAGTCGCCATCCCTCGGTGGGGAGAGGTTTCTGAAGGGAAACATGGGCCGTCAGGCTGCTGGCAGAGGTGAGCGGAGCAGGAGGAGCAGGGTGTAATGAGAAGTGAGAACCTTATTAGCTGAATGCGTGCAGGGGAGCCTGGCGGGAGAGATACCCAAGCCACAGTGAGTCACTGCCGCAGCCTCTCCGAGCAAATAAACCTGGTCAAAATATTAAACTGCCAGAAAACTCAGTGACATTTTAAGGAAGAAGAACTAGAAGCTGCAAAGGCTGTGGATGCAGAGGGTGGGCTGTGATCCCAGGTACCCTTAGAAAATTGACTTCTTCCAGCCTGTGCAGGACAGCAGCAGTGCAGACAGTGTCCAAAGCATGCAGGTCCCTGGGGTTAACCAGCACCTTGGCAGAGCAAGTCAAGGACACCCAGGACCACTCTGTGGACATGACACTTGTCCCAGAACAACCCATCAGCAGCACAACCCCTTTGCTCTAGCCACCGACTCCAGGCAGGAGCTTTCCTGTGACCCTGTTGCTCCCCACATTCAGCAGCTCAGCCCACAGGCCATGTTTGTGTAAGGTCCTTCTCGGGCAGGGTGGCAGCTCTGGGGCTTTGGCACAGCCTGAGTGTTTGGGAGGTACCACACCATACTGAGGGAGTCTCATCCTGGATGTCAGGGCTGCAGGCATCCCTCCCAACATCCCTCCTGGGAAAGATTTGAGAGGTGGAGGAGGGAGTTGAGATCAGACTTCCAACGAACTTCCCTTGATGGAAAAGGCAAAGAAATCACATTATCCCTTTTGAACTGTGCTCCTGCTTACCAGCATGCAGGGCTGTCTCTTCCAAATGCCTGGTGCCTTTCCCGGGGGGGATTTCAATGCTGGTGAAGGTGGAGAGGAGAGAGCTGTTCTCAGAGACTCCTGTCGACAGCTCCACAGGCTGCCAGAGCATCCTCTTGGCTTTTGGTGTATCTAAGAGAAGACAACAACGAGGGGCTGCTCTGCGTGGAGAGCAAGTAGAGAACATCTGTGTTCAGCGCATGCCAGTGCTGGGACCACCACAGAGCCTCCAGGACCTGTAACCCCGTGGCTGAGCTAAGGGGAGTGATGCCTGGTTTGCTTTGTAAAACACTTGGAGTTTTAGGGATGACAAGTGGCAGAGTAAGGTAGAAATGAGTGCACATCCCAGGAGAGCAGCAGCCGAGGACAGGTCTGGCCATGGATTGGTCTGAATGTGGGTAAATACATTGGTCAGGATGTCAGATGACCCGTGCAAGACCCGTCACCTGCAAGAGGGGGCTGCGATGGCAGTGGTGGCCTTGCTGGGTCCTCGCAGAGCAGGACTGGCAGTACCTAGGGGAACCAGTCTGCTGGGCTGCGGGTTTGCACAGAAGCTGCTCTCAGCCATTGTGGCTCAGCAGAAACCCTGCACCAAAACTGAGCAAGAAAACCACTGAGCAGATGGGGAGTGGCTCTTGGAGCCCAGATGCTCTCCCCTGTAACAGATGCTGGCTCAGGTCCGGGGCAGCCCCTTCCCTTCCAGAACGCTGATTTTCCATTTCTGTCCAAGTATTTACTGCTGCACAATCTTTGGAAGAATTTTTTAAATTATTATTCTGTGCCACACCTAGTGCATGCTCTGCCAAGAGCGTTGTCCCCAGACACACGCTCTAAGCCAGGCAGATGGGCAGAGCCACGGCTGGACGCATCACGCGGCAGAGAGGAGCTTTGCCATCTAATGGACACTTCTCTGCTGTGCATGGGCAGCGCGCGCCGCGTTGAGACCCTGCCTGGGAGCCGTGAGACATGGCCAAGGCTGGAATGGTTCTATTTCTGACAGGCTATTGGTCAGCTGCTTTCACTCGCAGCCCTCTATGCAGCCTCACCTTTCTAAACCTGGGGATTTTTGATGGTTAATGCAACAAGTGCAGCTTGAGCTGTGCCTTCCACCCCCTTTGCACAGTCCTAAGATCAGCCACGCTGTGGGACTGATCCAGCTGTGAAAGCAAAGGTTTGGTTGATCAGTGTCCCAGACTAGTTTAGTGCCCTGCACCCTGGCTTAGCATGATGGAGTGGAGAGGCAGGACTGTAGAAGGGAAACAAGCCAGTGGTTCCACCACAGCGTGACACCAGCTCAGTCCCACCAGGCACAGAGAATGCACACTTCCCCACCCCCACCACCCCTAGCTGCCATGTCTCACTGACTTTCACATCATAAATGGCTTTCCTACATTTAAAGCTGTAGCTAGAGGTGATCTGGTTAAAGGAAACCAGCATAAATAAATATGGTGCTAAACAGAGGTAGAGTTCAAGGTGGAAAGCCCAGGTATGGAACTGCGAAATGGTCCCATGAAATGAGGCTGGCCTTGTATTGGGTAGAATTTCCCCAGCCTGACGTTGGATGGATATATCTCTTCCTCCAAAGGGAAATGCTCAGCAAAGAGCCTGGGAAAGGAAACTGCAAGGAAGAAATTTGTCTCTGACGCAGTTGTTAGCCTCATTGAAGAGGGCTTGGCTGGCAGGCACTCGACACCTTGCCAGCTTCCTGTGCAGCGTGCTTTTTGACAGCATCAAATGGGTGTCATAAAACACAAGGCGTGAGGAAGTCAGGTGTCTCCTGAAGATGCCACATTAGGTGACAGTAGCCACCAGCACACTGATTCGTGGTAGTTTTGCACATGGAAAGCAGCTGGAATTGCTAGGTCAGACAGCATGAGCTTTCCAAGCTCTGAGATAGTGGTGGACCGTGGGAACTAGGGGATGGAAGAGTCATCTCACAGTAGGTCTGGTGGACCCATGGTTCTATTATCTGTTGTGCGTCAGCGCATTGGTGAGATCTGCCTCATTAAGCAGATTGTGCTCAGCTGAGGGTCTGGAGTGGGATTGAACCTGGAGCAAAGGAGGCTCAGGGGAGACCTTCTGGCTGTGGTAAATCCCTGGCAGGAGGGTGGAACGAGGTGGGGTTGGTCTCTTCTTCCCAGAACAAGTGACAGGGGAGGTTGAGGTTGGACCTGAGGAACAATTTCTGTCCCGTTGGGGTTGTCCCAGTCTGTCCCAGGCTGCCCAGGACAGTGGTGGAGTCCCCATCCCTGGAGGGGTTTCCCAGCCATGTGGAGGTGCTGCTGAGGGACAGGGGGCAGTGGGGACCTGGCAGTGCTGGGGGAACGGTTGGACTCGAGGAGCTTAAAGGTCTGTTCCAACCAAAATGGTTCTGTGATTCTGTATTCGGCACTACATTTTTTTTAATTGTTTCAAAATGGTTGTAAATTCTGTACAGACCTTTCAGGTAACATCACCTGCTGCTCAGGTTGCTCCTCTCTGGCTGCCCAGGAGCCAGGTCTTCTCTTTAGAATTGCTTCCCCAGTAAGTTTTGCAGCTCATCTCTTGGTGCAAAGGGAGTCACCTTCCTCAGGGGACGTGCTTTGCATCTGGGCTACGTATGCTGCAGTGTGTCAGCACCATCTGGACAGCAACTTACCACAGCACTGAAGGGGAAAAGCAGATGGAGAGTGAAACAGGGAAAAGGGGTAGGAAAAAAGGCTTTCCCTGCATTGGGAAAGCATCTTTCACACTGTTGTGTCCTCCAGGAACCACTTTGCTATTCAAGGAACTTCTCCCCTTCCTTCTCCCAGTTTCTCACTCTGACAAACAGGTAAGGGATTTCCCCCAGGCTCTGGAGGCCTTTTAGAGCCAACAAGGAGGAAGAGGGATGTCATATCTCTACAGCTTGACTTGGGGATCTGCTTTGGATCTCGGACGAGAAGAAGCATGGGCTCACAGCATCTGTCTCTGCAGACCTTGAAAGTAGTCCAGAGCAGCACAGGGGTGACAGCCACATTTGTTGTGTAGGTATCACTCCAAATGTCTGCCCATGAGATTATTCCAGACAAATGTGCTTTCACTTAAATTCACCTCTTAACTTATTGTGTGCTCGTTTGTGTGCTACAGAGAGGGGCTTGCACAGCGGGGACGCAGTCTGGTCAGAGTGGTTTTCCAACCACCTTTCTGCAGGCCTACCATCCTGGTACACCTTGCTTGGCTCCATCTGCAGTTCAGCTCTCTTTATCTTCTGCCTCACATCTTTACCGTCCCCACTCTCCAGGGACAGCCCTGGCAATAAGCAGCGTGATTGCTGGGGATCCCATGTCTCAGGGGTATTTGGCCCAAAGGCTACAGGCAGGACTGCTTGCCGCATCCAGGAGGATGCAGTCGGGCTCCTTTGCTTCATCCGAAGTGCTTTGGTCCAGCTGGGCCTGGATGTTCCTCCAGCTACAGGGTGTTTCATGAGCGGTTATTGAACTAAAGGGTCTTACAGCCTTCAGAGAACAGGCTTGTAAGGCTTGAGGAAATGGTCTAGCTTGGACAAATGTAATTTTTCTTATTGAAATGTTGTTGAGATCTTTATTCTGAAGACAAAATGTTGTCCTTATGGAAGTTTTGTTCCTGTAGCAGCTTCATATTTGGACCAGAATTGCTGAAGTCACTTAGTACACCACCCCAGTCCCTTTAACCTGATGTAAAAGTCATTCCCCTCTGAATGGGGCAGCTGCATCCTCATTCCCATCCCCGTCTGCTCACCCAGCCTCCCACCCTTGTACTGAAAGTGAGATCAGGGACCAGATCTGGCTGAAAACTAACCTGGATGAGAAAAACATGCAAAAAAAGCAGAGAGAGAGGCAGGAGAATCCTGTGGCTGAGGGCTGAGGAGGGAGCAAGGCCACCTCCCTCTAGCATCACCCACTTACATCCAGTTAATATGACGCTTAAGTGTCTTGCTCGGCCTTGGTGCAGAAATTAAATTAAAATTAAAATAATAGTAAAAAAAAACAACCAAGAAAATGTTACATTCCAGCAAGTATAGCTGAGCATGAAACGTGCTAACATAAGTATTCCCATGGAAGGCAGCGAGTGAGTAAATAAATAGAAATTGCTTTACCTACAGCAGAGCAGTTCATACTGCTATAAATATTATCCCCTGCCATATTGCCAGGTTTCCACACAGAAAGGCAGTAAATATTGCATAAGTTATCAGGGGAGTTTCAGTCCTGCCAACCACGCATGTTAAAGAAACCACAAATGAGATCTGAAAGCAAAGAGGAGGTCGAATTAAAAACCACAGGTTCAAAATAAATAAGTGTTGATGTCTTTTGTTTGCCTTTTGCCTTCAGGGCCGTCAAGGTGCAAAGTGCTGTCACTGCCTGCACCACAAAGGAGGCCGTGATCTGCCTTTAATGAAGAGACAGATGAAATTCCGACCTCCTCAAACGATTCAAGAACCTGGGGCTTTAAATGTCTCTGATAAAACAGTGCACTTCTGTTAAAACCGGGATAATTGGGCACACAAGCGTTTGTTTCAGGGGATGCTCCTGAAGTTGGTACCAGAATGCCACAGCTGTCAGGGCTAGTTTTAAAGATGCTCAGTAGTTATCGTAGGTTTTCCCAAAATAAGACCTGTTAAACACTGTAGCTTGTTGTCAGTGTAGGCAGATTAGTTGTTCAGGGACCGGTCAATGCGCCCGGCAGTTTGGGACACCGAAATCAAGGCGGGTTTCCTGGACTACTGGGCTTTAAAGTCTGTGCAAGGTCAATGCTGGACATACAGAGGGATGATGCTCAGCCCCTGCTTGTGTAACCTCCACCCTGTTCTCCCAAGAAAGAAAGCGACTACTTCTAAATACATCCAGATTTTCTCATTTTAAATTACTTCTTTTTTTCCCTTTCATGGTAATCCAGTTTTCCCAACATCTAAGTTTCTCTCAGACTTATAAACGTAAAAAAAAAATTATTAAAAAAAAATAACAGTTTGTCATTTCAGCTAGTTTGGAATTGGCCAAGCAGAAAAATTTCTAATTACAACATATGGAAAAGGAATTTGAAAATTAAATATTTATTTTTCAAAAATTAAACTAATAAGCAAGCTTAAAACATCCGAGGATCTGTGTTTCATATGAGGAACATAGTACTGCTGGTGGTCCTCAGCTCCTTCAAAGAGTGTGTGTCACCTTCTCCCACATGGAGTCTGATGGGATGGAGACACCGAAAAAGACAAAAGGTAATTAATAGTAAAAAGGTGGATTTCGACTCTGTCCTATACACGTATTTCTACAGAAGTGCTGTTTTGAAAGCCGCTGTTTGATGTGTCTTCAGTTAGACTTAAGCAGATGCTTAAAGTTAACCATCTGCTTAATTGCTGCCGGGATTAGGGATGTAACTGGTGCTTATAGCTCTTCCTTAACAGAATGCCTCTTTTTTTTTTGCCTCGGAAACACACTTATGCCCATGGTTCATTCTAAGTGCTTGATTAGTGCTGGTGACTTCACTTACATGCTTCAAGATAAGAATATGATCAGTGTTAGACTGGATGTGGATCTTAATTTTCTATAGAGTACTGGCCCAAAGCCATGGCTGGTGGTTAACGAGCATGGATGCAGGAAGAGAAAAAGCCAGAAATCAGCAAAAGGGTGAAATAATCTTCAAACAATCGCAACCCTCATGTTCTTGTTCCTGGCCCCTCTTCTTGTTCCTGGCCCCTCACAGGGAGCTGGGTACCGTAAAGAGAAGCCCTGGTCTCTGTCCAGACGCCTCGGGGCTGGCCATGCCTTGCCGACAGATTAAGAGCGAGTGAATTCTATGACTTGAGAGTGATTTAAGATCAGGTGACGAGTTCAGAGTGAGCTTATCTTGCTCATCACAACATGGCACATTTGTCACTCCTAAGCAGAACTGAGGCTGGAACAGCTCTGCTGGACTCTGCTCTGTGCAAGTGGAGACCGCCCTCCTCCCTGTGGTCTCTGGGCATCCTCCGGCAATGCCCTGGGTGACAGGACAAGCACCGATTCTGATCCATTTCCTCCGTGGAAATCCAAATCAGATATTTTTTCTGAGAGTTATGCTTGGAGTGTAACAGGCAAGGGGGCTTCTGCTTTTAGCTTTCTGCTAAATCTGGTGCCCTTTCCGTATAATGAGGGAGGAAGATGGGACAGCCAGGCACCCGTGGAGGTCCTAAGGTCCAGCACTGAAGAGGCCTTCGACTTCTGCTCTCATAGCAGGAGCACAGTCCAGACCCATCAGACTCACTAGAGAGCCCTTCTTGCAGTGATTTCATCCTCACTTTTTGTTTCTCTTTATACTTCATGAAAGAGAGAAAAAGCAGGGGGAGGACTTGGTGTTCCCTTTTCTTCTCCTTCCTGCCAATACCATGGGGTTAAAAACAACCATGTGGTTTCTCCAAAGGTATTAGCATAATTATTGCTCCACTCTGAATGTGCAATAGCTGGCTGTGTTCCACAAAAGATTGCATTTAACTAATCCTGCTTTAGAAACCCATACTATTTATATTTTCTAAAATCAACTCCATCTCCAGAAATGCCCTTTAAAGGACACATTTTGTTCTATTCTGACCATATGTTTTCCCCGTGATCTGTGTATTTCAGCCGTGGTTCCAAAGGTCAGCATCCAGGACTGCTCCCCCAGACGCTGTTTGTGCTTTGCTGTCTAACGTTAGTCATGCGTCCTGCTCAGCAGTTGGATTTTTGAGAAAACCAGTCCGTACTTGCTTTGTGTTTGGAAAGTCAGTATGAAGTTCTCAAACACGGTGGGGGATGCCAGGCACTGACTGTCAAGACCAGATAAGTTTGTCTTGTGGGGTTTGCTGTCAGCCAGGCAGAGCTTTCTCTCCTAGAAAGTAAGTCACAGAAACACAAAATCATTTTGGTTGGAAGAGACCTTGAAGACCATCAAGTCCAACCATTCCCCCAGCACTGCCAGGTCTCTGCTGACCCCTGTACCTCAATCACAGCTCAACACAGCCGGGAAACCCCTCCAGGGATGGAGGATGTTTCATCTCCCACATCCAAGTCCTTGTTCTTTCTCTTCAGCTTCAATTTTTCTGTTAATTTCACCAGTTCTTTCTCCTGATTTATGCTAGATCATACACACTAAGTAGATTAAAACCAAAGAAAATCAGAGAAAAAAATTACAAAATGCTACAGAGAGATTTTAAACTCCAGATCAGAAGCAAGTTCAAACATTCCCGTGTGAGGGGGTGGGGGTCCTTGTAGTTACTGCTCTCTAAAAGCAGAGGCACTGCTGGTG
>NW_010417998.1:213191-223418 GCF_000710305.1 Buceros rhinoceros silvestris | reverse complement strand
TGGCGAGTCTAGCAAGGCTCTGCCAATGCTGGAAAAAGCTGCCCTTTTCGACAGACCTCATACTCCATTGTCTACACAGAGGAAAAAACACTTTTTTCATCAATAAAACAACCTTTCCAAAGATGCTGCAGAAGGTGTCGGTTTCCTTGGAGAGATCAGGAGCTCTGTGTAACCTTTATCTTCACTGTGATGTTGCTGTTTTTCACAATAACGCTTTAGCCCAGACTGGGAAATACTCTTCTTGTGGTTTGATTTTCTGCACTTTTTCAGCTGTAGTTGCTGGAAAACAGAAGCTGTATTTTCCTCATACCAAGCTCTTCCACACACTTTGCTTTTGCAGTTTGGCTCTTTGATGCTTTCGAAAGAATCACTGAGTATCGACATAAACTCGCTGTGAAGGAGAAATATGCTTGCGTGGTGAGTTCATGGGTGGGCATGGTTTACACGGTACTCGTTTTGTTGCTAGATATGAGGTGTGGGGGGGAGGAAGAGAACCCCCTGTGAATGAACGTAGGAGTTTGTGCGTGCTTTCAACAGAGAAGTATTTTTGTGAGTGAACCGGAAGCCCTGTTGTACAACACAGTCCTTCTCACGCTGCCCATTTTTACCCAGATGTTTGGGGGAGAAGGATTGTTTCCCACCAGGTTTTTGGGATGGCTCAGTGGGCCATGCTGTTAGATGTAACCTCCAGAATTTCAGCACCCCATTGCAGCTGAGTATTTTCCACCTGCAGCTCTGCATCCTCCTCCTTGATTTCTTACAGTTAGTTTAAGCCTCCACCTCCTTAAAACAGCGGATGAACCATCTTCATTGCTGAGAAGCAGTTGTGGTGATGCACATATCTACCTGTTGCAAAGTCACAAAGATAAGGAAATGAATGACCCCTGTCCTCCTGCTTTTCTGCCACGAGGACCAGGTGGTTCGTGCATGTACATGTCAGCATCTGCATGCACATAGCAAGTGCACTCACATGTTACGTGCCTGTAGATAAACATACACTCTCATATAAAAAACTAAAACTGAGAAGAAACTGTTTGTAGCAACCCAACCATAACATCATAGTTTTCCATCAGGAACTTGCCCAGTTAGAGCAAGTCCTTCATCCAGAACGATAGTTTCTGCCATTTCATTCCCTCCCCATGTAGACTAAACTCTGCCTGTAAGTATGTGTAAGGACTCGCAGTTTAGAAAGACGTGCACTTGAACTGAAAACAAGGGGCAAAAGGTAGCAAATGACGGAGTTGAAGTTTCCTGTGAAATGTTAACTCAGTTTTCTGCTATTTGGTGGATATTTTCCAAATAAAATATCTGCCTTGAGCTCTTCTTGGACAGAGCAGCTCTGGGCATGAGTCACTGCTGTAGAGTGAAGGAGGCTTGTAGCAGTCCCAGGATGAGAGAAGCGGGAGGCACCAGATGACAGCTCCGGGAGGTGGGCAGGGAAGCACTTGACTGGTGTCCAGGTGAACCAGGCTTCTCTCTTGCCACTGCCAGGGAGTTCCTACAGCCAAGTCCACAGCGCGAATCCTGCTGATGAGTTTGCGGCAGCTCTAGGTGTGAGAAACACCAGCCTCCTGCCTGCCCTTGCTACACCAGTAGAATACGCAACCATGCTGGTGGTGCTGCTGGCGGGCAGCTTTGGCTGCCCTCAGTGATGTCGCTCAGGAGGGCACACAGCGGGGCAGGCAGAGGGGAGCTTCTGTTGGGGGGTGCTGGGGGACTCCTGGGAGGCTCAGCGGAGTCTGCCTCGTGCAAAAGGCCTGGGGAAGCTGAGCTAGAAAGTTAATCAGAGCCTTTCAAAGTTGCTTTGCGTTCTTGTTCCTTATGTCTCAAACACCTGCAACATGATTTGCAGAAGTGCTGAGCTCCAGCGTGCTGCCACAGCCCTAGTGAGGTGGGTGTGCTCTCACTGCTGTGGCCAGGAGGGTTGTGATGGCAAGCAACAAGCTGGGGTTGGACTGGGCTGGGAGGACTGTTTCCAGTCCTCCTTGTGTTATTGTGTGGCTGCAGGGAAGTGATTCCACCCACCTTCGTCATTTTCCCCACATGTAAACCAGGAGTAGTGGCAACTGCCTTACCTTCCCCGCAGAAGCGGTGTGATTAATTAGCATCTGATTTATGCTTGCAAAATCCTATTAAAGCTCCCCTGTGAGATCTGAAAGATCTGACCTGAGTGTTCCAGAGCAGTTCCTCAAGAGTAACCAAACCTCGCAGATGCAAGTACAATTGCTGAGCCTACACCTGGGGCTGACAGACCCCACCCTACCTGCAATGGGAGGCTGGAAGCTGTTTGCGAGGCT
The DNA here is from genome assembly GCF_000710305.1 of Buceros rhinoceros silvestris. NCBI lineage: Eukaryota > Metazoa > Chordata > Aves > Bucerotiformes > Bucerotidae > Buceros > Buceros rhinoceros. The sequence goes on along the minus strand of NW_010417998.1, from coordinate 221,121 downwards.
TCGCTGAGCGCTGGAGAGGAGCCTGCGTGGAAAATAACAGTTCCATAATCAGTGCAGGATTTGGACGGCGTGGGATACTGAAGAACAGGGCCATTCACCACTTAATGAGGATTAAAATAACTCTTGAATAGCTGCCTTATTCCCCAAGCATCCTGTTCAATGAATGAGTCACAGGATTACAGTTGAAAAATAGGCTGGAATGGTAGAACAAAAACCTGACATAATGAATATCAAATCAAGGGTTTGGGGACGGCCTTTAATCTGGCATTTCCAACCCCTTTAGTGACAGACATGCTGACTTTACCAGTAGCTTAATTTCAGGATTTGTCTTGTGTGCCCCTTGCTCCAGTCTCTTTTTTAGGGGTCAGCATGCTTGGGGATCGTTAGCCAGGTGCAGAAACACTCTGTGAGCAGGATATTCACAGCATCAAAGTATAAAGTAATTAGTTATTGGCTAATGTACGTGGAAGACAGCTGGGATTTAACACTGTGTTAGGCAAAGTATTCATCTGCTCATCACCTCTGATAGGGCACTGGAGAGACCTGACTGGTTGGGCAAATCTCCCTTTAGAGGGGACCGTGGGCTGAGCCTCCCCAGTTCCCCAGCATGGCCACAGTGCTGGGAGCTGCATCTGCCACCATCTCTGTCTAATCTCAACTGATGGGAAAAGGCTTTGTGGAGCAAATGGCTCCTGTGGGCTCCCCTTGCCCGGGCTGCCCTTGCCCGGGCTGCCCTTGCCCGGGCTGCCCTTGTCCGAGCTCCCCTTGTCCGAGCTCGCCTTGTCTGGGCTCCCCTTGCCCAGCACCCTGCTCTGCTTTGCTTGCCCAGTGTAGCAGCAGTTAAAGGATATTTGCTCAAGGGTTCTCTTCTGGACTACAAATTGTGAATTGAAAGTGCCAGAGGGGGAAGGCAGATGATAAATGAGTCACTTTTTGCATTCTCATCGCCAGGTTTTGGTCTGCTTTCCGCCTTTGCCTTTGGGTTCTGCATTTCTCTCAGTTCCTCAAGTCTTTTGTCCTATTTAAGTGCTCTGGAAGATTAGCCCTTGAAAGAGATTTTCTCTTCATTAGTGCGGATGCCAATCGGTTATCTTGTCATCAGAAAAATAAACCACTTGTTACATCCTCCTCTGAAAATCTCAGCTAGGGAATAAGGTCCACGTCAGGCAAGTGCTGAGGTTGCTGTAAAGAGCAGAGGAGCAGAAGGGAAGGAATTGTATTTCTTAGGCTGGTTGCTTCTGTTTAGTCCATTTCTTCTGTCCTGTTGACTGTAGATTTCAGAACAGTTCCCAGTGTTTTAATAAATACTGTAAAGCTAATGCAAGATATTGCCTGACTGTCAGAACTATCATATATCTGTCATATAGTCGGCGTCTATTAAAAATACCCTTGCTTTGCAGTTCTTACAAGGAACTTTATTAGGAACGACAGGCTGGAACATAGAGCGTTTTCTTTCCACGTTCTGACACTTGACATTTTTTCCGTTATAGAACACAATAAATCTAGTTTAGATTAACAATAAACACATACAAGAATCCTGAAACTGAAAAAATATACCCTGGAGAAAACTAAAAGCCTGTACCAAAGGAAAAGTTAAGTCCTTACACGAAATACTCTTCCTTAAGAGGACCCCTGGATACGAATGCACAGGGCCTCTTTGGGGGCTATTTAAAATTTTCTTCACTGGTTACCCTGAGTGTTGCACCTTGAGACAGTCAGTTCAGGTAGTGATTTATGCTGCAAATCAGAGCTGTCAGTCCTGACCACGGGAAGAAGAGCTCCTTCCGATCCCGAGATCGATACCTCAGCAGATGAGGAGACCTGCCTCTGTGAAGAAGGGGATGAGGGGCTGTCCAGCACCATCCCACCCCTGCAGCCAGCCCAGACACTCTGATTCCAGCTGCCCATTAAGGGTGTTCTCAGGTCCTCGGGGTCAGATCCTGACTCTCTCTGGTTTCTCCCGGTGACCATTGCTCAGAGACATCTGAGGGAGTTGATGTTGCCTCAATACCAAAGTCACTCAGCTACTGCAGGACCATAAAGCACTCTCCATATTCACCAGGAAAATTACAGCTTCGTGTTTTAGTATCCTCTAAGGAAAACATGCTTGAGCTTGAAATCAATTGTTAGATGCCACAGCCGACAGTAGACTAAGCCTTTTGAAAAATGCATGTGCACTCTCAGCAGAGTTTCAGGAGCTGATAAAGGGATCCTTCCTCTCCATCTTCAAACGCAGGCTGCGGACACTAAGGAGAGAGGCTCTTGGGGGAGTTTAGGAGATCACCTGAATCTCTGTCACACAGCTGCCTGAGCCCTGACTCCAGGCGCAGGAGAAACCACCTCCTCTTTCAGCAGACACCTGGTCTGACCACGGTGGGCTGCCAGCCCACCTGAGGGTCACCTCCATGGAGAAACATGGAGAAATGGGGAGAAGACAGACAGCAAAGAGTCAGTGGTGATGCAGAGGCTCATTTTCTTTCCTAGGTGCTGAACCTGGAAGAAAATTTCCCCTTTTCAGTGACCAAGATGTCACTGCCACCAGCAGAAGTGGGGTGCTAGTGCCCATGAGTACTGGCACTGGTGAATGCGGGGGTGCAGGGTGAGGGGCCTGGTTGGGGACTGCTTTGGCTGAAGGTACTGTGCATGTTGCATGGTCAGCTGGGCCACTGCCCCAAGGCTTGTAGGGCAGTGGTACAGGCACTCTGGCAGGGACACGGTCAGGGCAGGGGATGGGGCTGCCCTGCTCGTGTCAGCAGCAGCTATGTTTGCATTGGTGTCACTGTACTCAAAGTTAATGCAGGCACTTGCTGGTGGATCACACCCAGTAGCACTGAGAGCTTCTGGAGGGCTTAGACAGGTTGGTAGCTGCAGCAGAAGGGCCACTCCGGCATGGCAGTGAGGCCATATAGGCAGAAACACGTCCCTTGGTGTTTCCCAGTGCCTACAGACTTCTCTTTCTCCCTGTAGTCAGCAACAGCATCTTCCCTTCTTTCAGAAACTCACCCTGACACAGAGGCCCCCTCCGCACAAGGGTGAAAAGTCACATTTCCCAGAGCAGCAGTTACTGAATTCACACATAGACCACAGATAAAATCATGTGGATGCAGCGTTTTGTTCTGTCCTTAGTATGGGAACCCATTTTCTTCGGGAAAAAACCCCAAACCTGAAGCCTTTCAAACCCCTGCCTGTCCACGTGCATTCCCCTGGGTTGCAGAAGGACTGGGAGCACTGGTTTCCCTCTGCCAGCAAAATGTCTCATTCTTTCTGCTGGTTGTTATCCCCGATCGCTCCTCCGGCTGTGCTCCGCAATTTCCTATTGTGGGCTGGCGATTCAGAGCACTGTGAATCCGTTATTTCCCTAATGCAGCTTCCTAGTAAATAGCTTTGAACTCAGATCCTTGTCTCGACAATAGATGCGCTGCTGCCTAACTGGCACTTCACAATTAACAGCATTATCTTGTTAAACCTGAAGAGGTGCAGGAAGGCTCAGCCACCATTTTCAAGCATTTTATTGCTTAGAAAGTGTTTACAATAGGCTACAGAAGTGGTAAATGAAGCCCAGTGCTGCATTCAGATGCCTGATTAGCTCAGGCACGGAAAAATGCCAATAATTCAGGATCTGACTGTTTTGGATGCCATTTCTCATGCAGAAGCTTAAAGCACCTGAGGTTTTTAGAAGGAAAAAAGCGAAGGAAAAAAGGGACAGAAAAAAGGGAAGGAAAAAAGGGAAGGAAAAAGGGAAGGGAAGGGAAGGGAAGGGAAGGGAAGGGAAGGGAAGGGAAGGGTGAGGTACGGAAGGGAAGGGAAGGGAAGGGAAGGGAAGGGAAGGGAAGGGAAGGGAAGGGAAGGGAAGGGAAGGGAAGGGAAGGGAAGGGAAGGGAAGGGAAGGGAAGGGAAGGGAAGGGAAGAGTGATGTACCGGGGGTGAAATGGGAAGCTGATCAGAGTCAGAAGACGATAGTTCCTATTCACACAGATGCAGGTGTAATTCTCCTCGGTGAAGACGCAATTTCACCCAGGGGCGAAGCTCTGAGAGGAGGTGACTGCGCTGGAGTACTGTGTGTATTCAGGAGAGAGAAACCTCTGCTGTTTCCTTTCTGGAACAATTAATTAATGTGTTTGGGTTTTGTCTGCTGTGGTTTTAAATGCTCCACAAGCATCTCCACCTCCGTGTTACCTTTTATCTGTCAGCTCCTGCAGTGTGCAAGCAACATCAGCTGCGAGGACAAACAGTTTGGATGTTTACTGCGATTTGATTTGTAGATTAGTTTTGCTGTGGCCAGGCTGAAGTCCTTGCTGTCCTTAGCACAACTGCAGCCCTACACCTGCCTGAAAGCCAGGACTAGCACAGGAACCATGGGCTACTCTAAGAGCACGTGGAAGGACGGAGACTTCCTGGGGAAGTATCTCACTTTCTAAGGCTTTCAGGAGCAAAGTGGCTGTATAGGAATTTAGTCATGCTCAAAGAACTTATCAGCTGCATGTCAAGGAGGGATCATAAAAAAATACAACAGGGTCATTACTCACAACCTAGTTTGCAACTTTCAAAAATAGATTTAATAACTTATAAACAAGGTAATAATAAATGGTGGATAAAATAACCGATAAAATACGTGATGGACACCAAGCTGAACATCAGCTACTGATGCTCCCTTGTGGCAAAGAAGGCCACAGCATCCTGGACTGCATTTGGAGGCGTATTGCCAGCAGGTCAAGGGAGGTGATTCTTCTCCTCTGCTCAGTACTGGTGAGAAACATCTGCAGTACTGGGACCAGTGATGGGCTTCCCAGTACAGGAGAGATTTGGACAAACTAGGGTTTGTCTCTAACCCTGGCAAAGGGCCAGGAACGTGTTTAAGGGACTGGAGCATCTGTTGTAATGGGAGAGGCTGAGAGCTGGTTCTTTTCATCCTGGAGAAGGCTTGGGGGTATCTCATCAGTGTAAGCAAATAACTGATGAGTAAGTAAAGAAGATGGAGCCAGGTTCTTCTCCGAGGTGCTCAGTGACAGGGTGAGAGCCAATAATCACAAACTGTAACACAGAAAACACCGCTTAAATGTTAAAAACTGCTTTCTTACTGTGAGGGTGGTTGAGCGCTGGAAGAGGATTTGCAGGCAGGAATTGGAGTGTCTCTCCTTAGATATACTCGAAACTGTAATGAACGTGGTCCTGGGCAACCCACTCTAGCCGACCCAGCTTTGAGCAGGGGGTTGGACTAGACGATCTCCAGAGGTGCCTCCAGTCAGTGATTCTGTGATTTTATGAACTCAATAACAGAAAACCATTCATAACAGAGAAACTGTTGTCCTCGAGACATGGATGCTCCTTGTACACTTCAAGAAACAGCTGCTTTTGCATCCAAACCCCTAAGAATTCTGCAGGGAGGAGACTGCTCTGAAGGCACGTGTCTGGCAGCCCCAGCAGCCCCGGTGCTGGCTGTAATGACTAGTCAAACACCAGTCTAACAGTAATATTCAAAACTCATTGCTGCCTGACAAAGTCATGACCCGAATCCGATTACGCCTGTACATTCCAGCCCAGATCTCAGCCCCACAGCTTTCCAGAAGCACATAGTATTTAGATTATCTAAGAGAATAATCAAGCTGATGATTGACAAGCCTCACGATATGGAAATATCTACCTGAGGAAGTGTTTTCTCACAATAAATTGTTTTCCTAGCCCCACCAAAAAATATGAAAGATCTAATAGGAGTTGAAGCCAGGTCGATCAGTTAAGACCTAAAGAATATTGTGGGTTTTGGTGATGGAGACTTAAAATACTGCAGCTATTTCTTATAGACATGTATCAGACTTCCCATCACACACAGTCTTTTAAAATCATATTACTGAAAAGGTCTGTTTGAACTCTAGAAACGGTTAAAACCCAATGCAGAAATTGGTGAGCAGGATTGCATATCATGCTTGCTGGAAACTAGGTAAAAATTGTCCCATCTGACCCCATATCTCCTCCAGATGGTTCCAGGGATTCCAGAAATATCCAGTTTCTTATTTGTCCCACCCATCCTCCAGTCCAGTTTCCACATTAAATTGAAATTGGACTATATGGAGGAACAGAAACTGAAGCCAGGTCACAAAAGGAGTTACTGCAGGGAACCACCAGTGGAGGATCCAAAGGACAATTCTAACTTAGGGGACCTGTAGGACACTCACTCAGGGGCACTTTGGGTGTCTATGTGAACCCAGTCTCCTTTCAAGGTTGGCTCATGACACAGTGGTAGCCAGGCCAATAGCCTGTCTGTATCTTCAGCTGTCTGTGCGTACAACGGGGGCCTGGTTTCCGGGTGGAGAAGTCAGCTAAGGTGACCAGTTTATTTGTCATCCAAATAAACAACCTCCGGTTTTAATCCTGGCTGTACACAGACATTCGGCATGCTGCGAAGGGAGATGAGTTTCCTGCGAGATAAAGTAGAAGCCAGTGTGGACTTCTCAGAAACAAATAATGTCAAGCTAATCTTATTTTTATTTTTTCACTGCATTTTCTGGTCAGGAAGAAATAGCTTATATTAAGGATCATGACCTTCAGCATTTTCTCGGAAAGTAATGTCAGACTAATTTGAGAAGCCTGTTCTTAATGAACCTCTACGAGGTAGATGCCATAATGGCTGACTAACTATAAAAGGTAACTAAAAATCAGTAGAAGAATGAACTGACGTGGTTCTGCATTTAGGGGTTTTTTGTTACTGGTGGAGAAGGAATTTGCTTGTTAAATTTGCAGATGGTATGAAGCTTGGATGACCTTAAGTCTATGAGAGGATGGGATTAGAATTTAAAATGTTCTTGACAAATTTGAGAAATAGAAGGAAAATAAATTGATTAAATGGAGAAAAATGCTTTGCATTGGACTGAAACAAGAATATTAAAAAGCTTCGTGTATGTTGAAGAGCAATTGGACAGGTGGTAGCTCTTTGGCAAAGCAATACAGGAATCATAAAGTATCACAAACTTCACATGAAGCAGGAAAAGAAAAGTATCATGCAGATTTGTGTGAACAAGAGTAGACGACTGGGAAGAACCCAGCCACTCCACTCTTAACTGATAAAGTCCTCAGAAAGACGTCCCAGACTCGAGAAGGATCTAGGTCAGTCAGACAGAGCACAGGATGCTAGATGACAATAACCAAAGGCAAAGCAAGTTTTATAGGAAAACATAAAGAAAATGGCATTGTTTAGCTTGGAGAACAAAGTTAAGGAAACAGATGGTAACAGCTTTGTCACAAAGAGCTATCGCAGAAATACAGGAGATTTTCTGCATGTCCCTGGCAGACGGGGAAGAAGCAATTGACATAGGAAGCAGTAAGAAAGACTTAGTGAAGCAGGTCTTCTGGGGAGAAAGTGAAATATCAGTGATAGGTTTGTTAAGAAGAGCAGACTAGACATCAGACTGGCCCGTCCTGCACCAGGAGAGCAGGAGATGCAAGAAGGTTTCTCGAAATCTCTTCATCTCTTCTCATCCTACATCACTGCAGTACCTTACCGGCTTGTAAAGATACACACAAGAGTTCATGACTTATTGAAGGCTTGGCTGGAAACTCCAGCTGATAGAAGTTGATCAGCAGTCACTTATCTAATGGTTTTATTACCCGGACAAAGAGAGAAAGTTGTTTTCCAACCCAAAGGGTAGTTACTGTTGATTCTTCCTCTGGCTTTGCAGCACAGTGCATTTAATATTGAAGGCATCAGGGCTCTCAGAGTTCTCCCTTCTCCGGGGAGGGAGATCTACAGCCCTGTGCAGCTGCTTAACTCCTGCATTTCTGAGGCCACTTACCTGATCTCTCCCTGTACTCACACAGGACATGGTTGTGGTGGTTGCAGTCACAGTGGGTCCGTTTTCACGTAGCTGGTGCTAACATTCCAAAAACCTCCACGCTGGATGGCGGTGAGGCGGTGAAGTAGGGGCTGTGAGGAGCCAGC
>NW_010417998.1:203952-213093 GCF_000710305.1 Buceros rhinoceros silvestris | reverse complement strand
GGGAGCCCAGCACCCCCGAGGAACCCCCCGCCGATGTCGGTACACCAGCTGTGGTTTGTTCCTGCCTGGACATGCCTCTTACCTTTGCAGATAACTAATTTGCAGGCTCAGCAGAAGGGGAGCAGTTTCCCATTATCGTGTTCTTCTTGCATCTGGAATTTTAAGTGAAGTACATAACAGAATCTTCTGCTTTCTTAAGCATTTTCTTCTCCTTTCCTTAATCATGCTGAGATTTCCTGTGAATGCTGTGAGCTGTAATTATCATCTGCAGATCAGTGGCTATGCTAAGCTGGTTCTTAAAGGTTCTCTTTTTTTCTGTGAATTTCAGATGACCAAGAACAAAATTATAATCACCTGATACTAAACAGTGCCACCCAGACACCTACACATGGTAAGAGAAAACAAAGAGCAAAATTACACACGTTGTAACTTTCCTCTGCCAGCCAGTAACGTTTACTGGCATCGAAGTATGTTTAATGTTAATAGAAACGTTTCTACGGCGATGATGCATGAATGATGGTTTCCATTAACATTAAACATCGGACCATATTTTTAAATCGTGCGCACAATGAAATATGGCCCAGCCTGTCGTAATTTTACCTATCAGCCTTGTGTTTCCCCGCGTCTGATCGCTCCTTTCTGCCGTCCGCCTCAGCAAGGTGCTGTCAGATTGAACAGTAAAGATGATAACCACAGTGAAGTCCATCTTGTCAGCCAAGCCGCTCGGCGTACAGTGCTGCTTGTGCGCATTTCTGAGAGAGGTGAGGACAGCGAACATGGGGCAAGGGCTCCCAAGCTGATGTGATTTTGGCATAACAATGTGTGGCCAGAGTTTGGGTTCAGAGCTAAATCCAGGCCGTCCGGCCCATATGGTGTGGGTCTGGTTGGGATAACCTAATGAAGCCCCCAACTCTAGTTTCTAGTCTGCAGGATAGGTAAAGACCATGAGGAGATTCAGGACTCCCCCTGCCCACTTTTCTAAACAGAATTGTCTCTCTCTAAACCAGTTCCAGTGGTTGCTCTCAAACCCTTCCAAATCCCCTTTATTTTACTGTGGAAACATGACATTCCTCTGACCCCAGGGACTTAGGGAACCCAGAGTACCACCTTTCATGTCCCAACACCCACCACAGGGTGGACCAGCACTGACCTGTTCCCATAACCTCAGAAGGGAAGCCTCAGGAGATATCTGGGGCAGCCTGTCACCACTATATAACCTGTCTGGTCACCCCTCTAAAGGGTGAGAGCAGCCCTTCCGGAGTTCCTCCAAAGCCTCCCTGGGTTTGGTCCTGATATCCAAAGAGTTTCATACGTGTTAATGCCCCTCCTGACAGTGCTCTTGGTGAGCTCTGACAACCCATGATTTTCATTTGTCTTACCTCTGCACATGGTTCAGCACATTTATTGCCCCCTCTCTATCCAGCCCTCCTGGTCTGAGAAAACTGGGGATGCCTGTGTCATCCTTTAGCAAGTTTCAAGAGGTCAGACACTACTTGAAGATACCCCTTCACTTTTCCCTTTGTTTCCACCATCTCATCCCAGCCTGGGGATGTTTCGTTGCTTCCTCCATGGCCAGAAGCCCTGCTGCTCTCTGTTCAGCCCTGACCCTCCAGCCCTTCTGCCTCCTCTGTCCTTGTTCCCTCCTCCTTCTGATTTCCTTGGCCCTGGATTAGCAGCTGAGTGTGGGCAGCACGTCCCTCCCTGCAGCGCAGCAACCACAGACAGTCAAATCACCTACAGCTTCCTGGCTCCACTGAAATCCAGACCAGTCTCTGCCACCCAAATCAACGGTTCCTCCTGTCTCTGTGCAATCAGTCCAGCTTCCGAATGAACACCCAAGTCCTCTCTGCTTTCTTTCCTCTTCTGCTGCTACCTTGTCTTGGTCTTGTCTTTGCTCTTCCTTGCACTCTTTACCCTTTGAATGTGATATATTCCAGCATTTGCAGCTGGAACCTTTCTTCTGCGGGGGAACCAGTAAGTGATGGGTGAATCTCATCTTAACATGCATTTCTTTGTTCTGGCATTTGTTTTTATTTCTGAAACTTCATCTTGATAACTATTGTGGAATTGGTTTATTGTGAGCTTTGTGTTCTTGTATAGAAATTTCCATGCTGCATTGATGCACAAAAGGGTGGGAGGACCATTGCCCTTGAAGAGGTCACCTAAAACCTTTGGTGTTTCTCCTTCCTAGAGGGTGGCTCAGGCATCTCCTCAGCCTGCAAGATACTTTCAGTTGTAAGACTACATTATTAGGGGTTTTTTTCTTTCTCCCAAGAAGCATAGGAGAAACAAAGTCACCTTTAAACCTGGCACTAACACAGGAGTATTTATTGAACCTGAATTTACAGCCTCGAATGCTCATAAGGCTGCTTGTTTTGTTTACTCTTTTACATTCCTGAGAAGAAGAGAAGAAGAAAAAGATGGAGTAATAGCATTGAAATTGAATTGGCTTCTTTCTGGTCTTACTACTTGTTCTTCAAATCTAGCACATGCTGGGGGCTGAGATCTGCCCAGCAGAGCCAGGCGAGCCCATTTCCCAGTGTATCTGCCCAGAAGTTTCGATGTAGCTCCACTATCATTCAGTAACTCAAGGTAACAACATGTGCTAAAAGAGTTAAACTTTCCTTTGTCCCTGAGAGATGCTTTGCTTTTTTTATGTACTTGAGAGACAAGAGTCAAAGTGGTTATACTCTTGATCTTGGATTAGAAATAATGGTATAATCCAGAATTATATTTTATTCCTAAATAATCCATTGGGTCATAGATGCTTTTGTTCATCATTATTTGTGTGTGCTGTTGCAGATGAGCCATTCCTTGGTGAGTCTAAAAAGATATCTGGACCTTTCAAATAAAGCATCGAAAGAGTTTGCAGTATTCATAATTACTGCGGGAACTCTGAGATACTCCAGCAGTGCCACAGGTTTAATTTAATTCCCTTCCTGGGTAGGATATGGTGTTCGTGTTCTGCTCATATTATGCTGATATGTAGGTAGACATGAGCTGTCTTTCTGAGCACCAGGTTCACGAGCTCTGTCCCTTAGCCTGTCCCTAGTACCCACAATGCATGACACCATCTGAAAGGAGCAGAAAAGGGAAATAAGCCAGCTCAAGACAAGCCCTGTCTTGCATGTGGCCCAAGTTCAGTTCACAATTAATTGAAGTAAAACAAGCAAAGGTTCTCGGGTTACCAGCACAGAGTAAGCAGAGCAGCAGTTGCAGGAGACATGCCACAGATCAACACTTCAGCCTGAATATCCAGAAAATCCCTCCCACAGCTGGAGGAGCTCCCTGCAGCCTTCCCAAGGGCTGCCTCACTCAGCAAGGGTGCACTTGACCTGGTATATGCAAAGGGATGAGCTGTTGAAATCTGGAATACCTGTCAGATGAGAGCTCAGCTGCTGTGGGCTGGTGATCTCTCCCCTATCTCGTACCACCACAGGAACTTCACAGTTTCTTACTTTCTCCTATAATTCCCATTACAATGAGGCTCCAAACTCATACAACCCTGGGACTGAGCAGCAGAGGCTGCCCACAGACCAGGGCTCTGCAGGAGACCTCCTCATGGTGCAGGGAATAAAGCCAGGTTCCCTGTGCTCCCCCTTTCCTTCCCTGCACTGACCAGTCCTTTGCAAAAACAGAACAAGTGGCACCAACCCATTGTTTCCCCAAAGGTCTTGGGGATCGTAAAAGGATCATAGTGTGCGGGAGGGATCCAGATGTGCAGTGGGGCAGCCGTCCCACCAAACAGCGTTTGGGGAACCACACGCTGTATCCTGGTCAGCAACGCTGTCTTTGTTCAGCCGAGGAAGGTGGAGGATGGTGAACATCTGTTTCCTCGGACTGATGTCACCCGGTTGCCCATGTCCTGCTGCCTGCAGATGCCGCTGTGATTGGCCCTCTGCGAATGCACACAATGTCTATCAGCACCATATCCAAGCACGCCTTTGTATTGCTGCGGCAGTTTTTGTACCTGCAAAGAAACAAATTAAAAGGGATAAGCACAACCCACGCTCACAAGGAGCCAGGAAGAAATAGAAAAAGCAGATCTGACCGTAGCTGTCTGAGCTGTTCAGCCTCAACTGCAGGACCCCAGGGCTCAATCCCCCAGACCCTCTGTTTGAACCCGGCCTGGGGGATGCCACTCTTGGTGTGCAGCAAAGGGTACACCCATCGCAGCGCATTGTGTGGCCGTGAGATCGCTGCTGTGATTACACTGAACTCTTCCAATGCAGAAAGGCGTAACTGCTAATTAACGGCAGGATCATATATAATCTCTTCTGTCAGGCTGCTATCACTTAATTAGCATAGCGCTGCTTGCAGCACAGTTACCACAGAGGGAGAAGAAAGGTCTCCCTGATCTCCCTGCTTGGCTGGCACAGAGGGTTTGCCGAGCAGGGAAACGTGTGTCCGTCCTGCTCTTGGAGAACAGGATACCTTGGGGAAAACAATTTCGATGGAGATCAAGAGAAATGACCACAGCCCAGTGAGTCTGTCGGCCTGCAGGCTGCAACACCAGGATTTAATTTCTGCTCTTGTTGCGGGCTCTGAATTGGCCAGCGTGACTTCGAGTATCCCACATCTTAAAGAAGTCCGCTGATGTTCCTCTGGAATCAGTCTATTCATGCGCCTGATGCACTTCCAGGACACTGAGCATCCCAACAGAGGTATCTACACAGACCTTTAGAAACCTCATCCCAAAGTCTGCTTTCTGACAGGCTTCAGACCTCAGTTCCACCGAAATCAGAAGTTTGCAGTGGGTTTCCTTAGCTCTAGACTTGAGGTTTACATTAGCTGCAGTTTTTAGCTGAGAACGAAGATCTCCTCAGCGTTTTTTGGAAATGCAGTGATTTTGTACAGGGAAGGTGAATGTTGGAGCTCAAGTAGCAGTTTCTAAGCACAACTAGGTTTTACATATGAAATGCAGGTAAATATTTTGATACATTACCTGCTTAGCTATTCTTTATTTATTAGTCTTTACATAAAATAAGCACGTATTCTCTTATAAAAACATTCAAATGTGACGAACCAAGGAGCTGGGGGCACAAACCAGAACGGCGGCAGTGTGCCATTAGCCATGACAGAAATACATGTTGACTGCCTGGGCTCAGTCGATAAAGTTTATGACTTTATTTTTTACCGCTCCCAAAGTTTAATCTCATTATATTTAGTACATATTTAATTACGCTAACTGAAAATGTCTTGTAACATTTTTTACATCAATATAAATAACAAGCACATTACCAAATAATACAGCTGGTAGGAAGTTCATCTCGTAAGTTTGGTGTCAGTTCATTGCATTGGATAGTCGTCTCAAAAACCACTTAGTAAACCACCACAAGCGACAAATGGCTCCCCTTCAGGTTCTTAATTTGGCCAGTTATTTTTCTGTAGATGATGTCTGGGTTTGCTCTAATGGAGGCAGATTTCATTTATAGCTCCACCCACGAGTACTTTAAACAAATTTCTATATATATGTGCATGTATGTGTGAGTTTTCTTTATAGTCCTTCCTTCCTTCCTTCCTTCCTTCCTTTCTTCTTCTCTTCCATCCTTTTTCTTTCTCTTTTTCTCTTTTTCTTTCTCTCTCTCTTTTTTCCTCTTTCTTTCTTTTCTTTCTTCTTTCTTTTCTTTCTCTTATTTCCCTCCTTCTTTCTCTTTTTTCCATTTCGATAATTCAGGGCATCTTCCTTCCCACACACTAATAGGGCTTTGGGGGATATATAGCTGAAATAATTCTTGCATCAATTTTCTAACATCAGACCAGAAGCTTCAATTTGGGACAATCCCAGAAGATATGAAAATTATTCCCTCTGCTGTCACATCTCTTCCAGCAATTTGTTGAGAATTTTGCGTCTATTGTGTTTAAGACACTGTTTACAAAATCGTAACAATTAAGGACTGTTTAAATTAGATTTATCCCCAGTAGAAATATATGTGAGGAAATTAGAAGGTAATCAGATCTCTAGAACATAACCTACAAAGCAAACAGACACATTAAGTGTGCTGCGCTTCGTGCAGAACAGCGGGGTTTAATGAAAGTGGGGGCAGAGATGAACCAGGTCGTGTGACAGGACTGGACGGCGTAGCAGCAACTTTTTGACGCATCCAAGTTACCATTTGTGATGGGGATCCCAGTGAGGATTCGGCTGCTTTGCCCACCAGTGCACAGATCATTGTGCCGCAGTACAGCTCCGGCTGTGCAGTTTCAAAGCAGATTGGAGCACAGTCGATAGTGAATCGGATTCGCTGTTGACCAGAGGATTTGTCTTGACCTGGGGATTTGCTAACTATGTCCTACAGTGCAAAGCCAGCCTCTGTGCAGGGGATGTGTTGAGTTGCTGAGGCCATGTTTGGGCTTAAGCGATGTGGCTGGCCTCTGGTGACGTGTGCTGACCCTCTTTTAGTCAGCGATGCAGAGGGCAGTGAACAGCCCTGGGGCTGAGAACAGATAAAGGACTCCAGTGGCAACTTCCTTTAAAGCACTCGGCAGTGAAGCAACTGGCCTTTTTAGGCTAAATACACCGTGTGTTTGGACGAAGAAATCACTCTTTTCACGGCTTAGTCTGGCTGGGCTAAACCTGCCTGCCACCCCCAGGTGCTCGAGGTCCGATGGGTATGGAAGCCTTAACTTGCAGGTGAATATTGCTATGCCACCCATGAAATGGTCTGTGTTTCACCCAGTAAAAGACTATCACAATTAAAACACTGAGGCTTGTGGAGCAGAACTCAACTGTGTGACTGTGCCTCCACCCTCACCTGTGGAAGGAGCCTGAGAAGCTTCTCGGTGATGGCACAGTTGTTGAGCATGTAAAAAAGTGGGAGTTTGCCATTTTCTTTGCTAGAAGTGCTCAGTGTGGAGCTCACACTGACTCCACCAGAAGGTTGTGATGGGCCCTGTGCTGCCTTCAGCATGCCTGGGGGCTTGTGCCTCACCCTGGTCCCAAAGGGCTGAACGCAGCCAGTTTCACCCAGCCCGTTCAGGATGGGTGGTTACTTTCAGCAGGTAGAGCTAATCTCGGCTGGCCCTTCTCCCTTGCCTGCTGCCAGGACCAAACATGCTGCTGCATTTTCCTTTCTGAACCAGCTCCCCCTCCATGCGATGGCAAGCTTTGAGCACGATGCCCTCGCAGAGGTGGAAGGCATTAACAGGCTGGCAGTTTTCAACTGCACAGTCTCAAATTCCACAAGAATGAGTCCCAATCCCAGCTCTGCGCAGTTCCACACGCTGGCTGCTCCAGTGCCAGAGCCACATGTGGTTTTCTGCATCCCCATGAAAAGGCAGCGAGCTCGAGGAGAAGAGAATATGCCTTTTGCTGTGATTGCTGAGGGAAATTCTGCCTTCTGTAGTTTTGCTTTTAATTGACAACATTACTCCTCTCACCTGCGTTGTAGTGTGTAACCACGCCGTGTTCAGTTAAGCAATTCATGTACTCAGAAGCATCTTCATGTTAACAGCCCCTGGGTGATACAGTTCAGGTGCATAGTGATGCTCTGTGTATATATTGCAGCATTTAACATCTTGCAATGTTCTAATGTACCTCATCCTCTGCGCATGGTCCCCATTCAGATTCCTGCTCAGTTCTCAGCCACGAGTCCTGGAAGACCCAGTCCTAGCATCCTCCAGATACACAGATGTTCTTTATCACTGACTGAATTTAAAAATCCCACATCTCCAGCTCATATAAATCAGGGCAGCTATTCGCTGGAGAGCTGCTGATTTACACCACGCAGGATCTGACCTGGAAATGTATAAGCCTCTTTGAGATTCTCCATGAGAGATGAAAAAGACTATTAATATCAATGTTTGTAACGTGAAAAAGGAAGTGTGAAAACACAGATAGTTCCCCCCGCAAACACTGAAGATACATGTTATACAGTTTAAATCGAGTCTGAGAACATCGGATCTTTGCCTACTACAACAGTATGTCACTTCCAGGACGGCTCATGAGGTGCTAAGTCTTGCTGCAGAAGGCTACCAAACATCATCAGCTACCAACAGATTTTCCTGAGGAACACGGTCCTTTGTAAGAGCTCGCACCAGAATTGGAGAAGACTTTGTGGTGTCTGAGCCTTCAAAGGGCTGAGCAGAAGGCGGTGCTGGGGGAGCAGCGCGTGCTCTGACAGAGGGCTGAAGCTCTGCTGAGCTGAAGCTGAGCAGCAGAAGGCTGGGTTGTATCAGCTTCTCCTAGGTGACATTGTTTGCTTTCTCTGGGTGAATGTTTTAAAAGGCATCTGTTGAAATGTCTTGCAAAATTCACACAACATATGTGCAGGCTCATATGCAAATATGGAGCACATCCCTTTTGCCACTTGAGCTTTGTTTAAAACTTTGCCATAAATTCACTTTTTTTTTTTTTTTGTCTTGGGTATCATCTGCTCCTGTCCTTGTACATGAAAGGTTCTGCGCCTCGTGTAAACACCCTTTGAAACAGAAGCTGCCTTCCAAGAACAGGGCAGAGCAAAACACTTCAAGAAGACTTCGGGGCTGATTTCCACAACTTGAGTCCCCTGCTTGAGAAACCTGAACCTGCTCCTGAGCCCTGTGCCTGCAGCAAGATTGCGAAGCACCAGCAGTGAAATGTGGCTCTCCCTCAACTACAGCAATTGTCTTCCCTTCACAGCTTACAAAGCAGAGAAGGGAACCCCTGTGTCCTCAGAGCCCAGCTGGAATTGCAGTCCCCGCGGCACAGAGGAACTGCAGCCTGTGCCATGCCCACCGCAGCCCGTGTATCCTCTTCAGGGAACAGGATGTAGCAGCAAACATGTCCCTTTGGCAGCCCATGGGCGCCGGCAGTGCTGCGGGCTCCGCGGGCGCAGAGCTCCCTGCCAGGCTGCTCCAGGGCAGCACCTTCTCCGTTTTTTATGTGAGACACTGGTCCCATTGGAGCAGGGGAGCCTCTCTGAGCCTGGCCCTTGAGTCCACTGGTTCTCATGGAACTACAGCTGGGTTGGGACTGGCCCAACAATTCTGGCTCATGAAGCAGAAGAAATGCACAGTTCTTGCTTGGTAGGTGTGTGAGGAGAGAGGTTAGAGCTGCAAAGGGAGAGGGTTTCTCCACCGAGATGCCTGCTTCCTTCCTGGGTTTACTGTGCAGCCTGGTGAGGTTTTGGCAGTGCTGTGCCGTGCCACCAGCCCTGCCAG
>NW_010417998.1:173675-203797 GCF_000710305.1 Buceros rhinoceros silvestris | reverse complement strand
TGCTGAATTAATCAGACACACGCTGGCAGAATTTTAAGATGTTGCATTGGCTGTAAAAAGGAGTGGATGCTTCGAGGCTGCAGCAAAGAGAATTTAAAAATCCAGAGAAACAGCACTGCTGCTGATGGTCCCATCTCTGTGGTATGTGCTGTGCACTGGGTGAGCTTCATTTCCTCCATCTTCCTCGGCAAATAACTTTGCAAATTGTGCCCAGAATACATGAGGTATCGGAGAGACATGAAATGTGGCTGCAGGATGGTGGTGAGGAAAATGTGGACTAATAGCCCAGAATGTAGAGTTGGATGGGAATGAGTCGGAGTGTTTGGGCACAGAGCAGGATACAGCCTCGGCTGCCTGGCAGAGAACGGGGAGAACATTTTATTTACATCCTGTTCATTATTTCCTGCATCTTCCGTAGGTGCCAACAAACACCACGAACAGAAAGGAGACCAAAGGAAAGCATGACTCAAATACATTGCAGAAGTGAACAGTACAAAGAAACTTCTGCTGAACAGGTCCCAGCTTATAAACTGCACAAGATATTTCTCCCTCCTAGAGCCTCTCAGTTCTCTGATCTTGCCCTCAAACTACATTATGCAAAAGGCATCTGAAATTATCTTCGGTCATTTCAGTTTATCCCTTGTTTTGCTGAGTGATGGGTAGTGGATTTCAAGGTGACCTCTCATTTGCTGACATCACTACGGTCTGCTCCTGACCGACTGGATGGAAAAAGCAGTAAGAAGATGCACCGATCCTGCACAAGCCCATCAGATAAATGTGTGGCACTTGATTTCACACCCCTCATGCAAGCAGTCAATTAACGCTCCTGCTCTGGCACTGAACACAAACTCCATACGCACAAGCGGGCTTATTTCAGCATGTCCAAACCTCCATGCGAAATGGAGATTAGATACAGGTTCTGGCTGAGAAATCTGCAAAGAGCTGTTACCCCAGGGTCCTTGCCACACAAGCACAAACAGGAGTGGGGACATAGTTCCAGCGCTGATACAGTCTCTGTTTACTGGATATTATCTAATCAATTGTTTCCAGCGCCCTGATGAATGCGATGCACTTCCTAATCCTGCAGTCAGTCTATTAGACATGGGTTGGAGTCATCAGCAAGAAAATAATGCTCTCAGGGAGATGACACATTAGCTACATGCTCACTTGAGGCTATCTTGTTTGTTTGGCTTCTTTTTCTATTTTTTTCTTTTTTGCCAGACAATAACCTTATTCCAGGAGTGCAGAGACATACTAAGCATCAGGAAAGAGGAGTTTATTAACCAAGATGGTTATTGCATTGTTAAAAGGAAATTTCCACCACTGCTAAATTCTGTAAGAAAGTGCCTTGTGCTTTCTCAGAACTGGGTAAAAAATGATGCTCTGGCAGAGGCTTGTCAGTTGTTGAGCCCAGAGGACAGTGTGCCGGGGCTCACTGAAGCGTGTGAAGCCCCAGTTCCTGACAGAGCAGTTTCCTTCCCACTCACCTTGCTGTGCTGGCAGCAGTGGGGGATCTCATAGGATGGGGTTTCCCAAGCTGGGGCCAAACTGGTGCTCAAAGAGAGGGGAAGCTCTTCCTCTGCTCACGGTCTTCCCCTGGACATGGCTGGGAAAGGCTGCTCTGTTACGAATTGTTCTGCGGGAAGCTCATGGAGCAGCGGAGTGCGAGGAATGAGGAATCCCTGAGGACAGGAAGGAGCAAGTGGTGGGTTTGTTGACAGGGTGATTGTAGTTCAAGTGCCTAAGCATGGGTGGCATCAGATCTCTGAAAGGTCACACCTTGCTACTTTCAGCCCTTTGTGGGTGTTTCTGATACCATGGCCATGGTATCAGATACTGATATGTACAGATATATTCTGATACCATACTGGCCATGGGTATATCCCATGGCTCAGGTGGCCCTGAGCTGAGCTCAGGGTATGCAACTCCCTGTGAGAGAGACCTCAGAGGAGGGCTCTGCCCACCCTGGCTTTGGGAAACCACCAACAGGTTTGTTCCAGAAGACAACACTGTCTCAGCCTGTCTTTGACTGAGAAGCATGTGCAACGTGTGCAGTGTGAAGGGCAGGTGACAGAAGGTTTAAAGTATCTTGGGGAAGTCACAGTGGGAGAGGCGTTGTGAAGGCAGCTCTGCACCCCACACACAGACGAGTGTGGGAACTGCTGGATCCATTGTTAAGCAACAGAGAGCATTAAGGATGTAGCGAATCATGAGTGCTCAGAGAGGAGGAAGATGTTCTGCTAACACACACAGGACCTCACTCAGGAGAAAGGCAGCAGGGGAGGAGATGACCTGACTCCTGCAATTATGGTTTGGTTTTGTTTTTTTTTTTCCAAGAAACAGTTTAATTTGTGACTCAGGTCTAGAAAATTGCTGAAATATCTGCACTTAACTTGGGTGGATATTGTTTTAAATTTTGATGGGAGAAGTTAGCAAATATTTGGACATTGCACAAAAACCCACGCACTTGTCGAGGTGAAATTCCCCTGCTGCTCTATCACTTTGATGCAGAATCTGTGCTTTAATCTCAACCAGTCCACGGTTCAGAGGAGGTAAGAGAGGTCCTGAAGTGTGTGCGTGCATATTGAGCACCCGTTGCCACCTTCTTTGTGAGCGCAAAGGAGTGTGGGAAACCAAGCCTTGGGCATGCTGCCGCTCCTCAGCTGTGGCAGTGAATTTAGCCCTCTGGTTTAGTTTTCAGACCATACTTGCAGACGGCACCTCCTTAACCTTCTGCATCAGCTAAATCAATCCCACCACTGCTGCAAGCTCCTGCAGAGCCCACTGTAGCAGTTCTAGCTTCGCTTCTAATAACTGAAGCTCCTGCTATTTAATACTCTTGTATCTGCCTATTTTAATATCTGAACACCTGGGAGTTATAAACACACTGTCCTTTGGCTGAGCTGATGAAAGACCATTTTCCATCCAGCTTGCAGCAAAGGACCATGGTTTCAAGCCTCTGCAGATTGTTTGGGCTTAAATTTGAACACCCAGGCTCAGTGCTAATCTTTATTGACAGTGGCTGGGGACTCCCTCAGTGACCAACAAAATGAAAATAAGAAGAGGGGCATCCTCCACCCCTCAGGGATGGCATGTCCTTTCCTGCCTCAGGAACCTCTCCAAACTTTGTCTCAGTGCTAATCTTTATTGACAGTGGCTGGGGACTCCCTCAGTGACCAACAAAATGAAAATAAGAAGAGGGGCATCCTCCACCCCTCAGGGATGGCATGTCCTTTCCTGCCTCAGGAACCTCTCCAAACTTTGTCTTGTCTTCTGATTGCACCCAGATGTGCACCCCCAGCTCCCTGTGTGCAGGGGAAGCATGGACATCCCTAGAGCCCACCAGAACTCCTGGGGCCATGAACCAGCTTTGCTCAGGAGCCTCCAGGTTCAGAGCACTAATCAGAAATCTGGCACAATGAAAGAGGAATTTCGTTTTCAGCCCCAGTTAAAATAACCCCACAGACCCATTCCCCTGTCTCTGAGGCGGGGGAAGCACAGATTGCAGGCGTAGAGGTAGGTGATGCTGCCTGAACACAAGCAGGCTGCAGTGGAGTCAGTGCTCAGCACCATGACAAAGCCCTCCATGGTAAAAGAGGTGACAGTCCACCAGAGCCACCACCCCGCTGTGAGGAGAGCTGGTTGGCCCAGGCACTGTTGAGGCAGCAGTTAGCTTCTCTCCATAATCCCTGTGGAGGAGGAAACAACGCCACAGGATCCATTTCTCACTGATCTGCAGGTGCCAGTTTGAATTATGTCCAACAGCCTGTCCCCGAGGCTGGCTCAGCTACAGCTCGTCTCGCTGCTGGGGTCTGTGGGAACGGCTTGCCTCGCTCAGCTTGGTCTGGTGCACGCTGTGGACATGCCTTTCTCTGTTGTTTTTCTTTTTGCAGAGAAGCCGCGAATGAACAACATCCTTACTTCTGCCACCGAACCCTATGACCTGTCCTTCTCCCGGTCCTTCCAGAACCTCTCTCACCTCCCACCATCCTATGAGTCTGCCGTCAAGACAAACCCAAGTAAATATTCTTCTCTGAAGAGGCTAAGTAGGTGTCAGCTCATTTCATTTCCTTTGTATCTCATTTGCTTGTGAGCCGCAGTGGGCACAATTTTAAGGCAATAACCTTCCCGGTGGTGTTGTCCTGCCTGAGTTGGCATCCCTGGTAATGATTCTTTTGGATGTTGCTTCCCATCAAGGAAGAGGATAGAGAAAGAGTCACTTCATTACTGTGAGAGCACATGTGGCTCTTGGCTTACTGTCCTCCTTGCTCCCACTACTCCACCTCGTATCTGCTCCTGACAGAGTCATCTGAGAATCCTCTTTTGTTGAGAAGAGCCAGGCTGGCTCCCCGAGATTAGCCGAGCTTACCTCAGCGTACCCTGGGCAGTTATCTCACCATCCAGGGGGGTAGCTGGAACCAGATGACAAATCTAGGCCAACAGAAAGCTGCTGAAATGGTTGGGAGCATCTATTTCACATTTGCCTGCCTTGAGCAGTACATAATCTGCCGTGTTTCATGGTGTATGTGTCCGGACCAGGTCCCACCCTGTGTCATACGCTGATCCATGGTGCGTCTCTGCTATTTCAGCGTGTTGCTCACTCCCCAGTCCACACCAGTTAGTATCTGTTCTTTCTTGCTGTTTCATGTATCGCATTGTTCTGCCAACTCTCCAGAAATGCTCCAGCCCATCAGCTTTGCTGATAGCAACTCTTTGGCTTTGGTGGGGTTATGATGTAGGTGGTATTTGCGTGGGCAAACGCTCTCTCCAGACTGACATTAGTTTTGCAGTGTGTATGTTTCCATGAGCATTTTCTGGATGCAGCCATGTATCTACGCTGTCTAGTTTAGAGAAATCACCTGTGTGTTTATTCTTGAAGGTAGGTGAGGATGAGGAGTAGATTCTCCTTCCTCCATCTATAAAAATATCTGCATTCCAAATTTAGCCAGCTGAGACACACAAAGTGAATGGCTAGGGAAGCTCTTGGGCTGTCCGTAACAATTCTCCGTGGAAGATTTTTCAGAAGACAAAATGGAATGGAAATGTATCACATAAAAACCTCAGGCCACCCATTCCATGTCAACCTGGGACTTAGGTACCCATTTAACATTAGCACAAATACATCTGATGTGCCTAAAAGTAAGCACATGCTAAAACATGTTGGAGAAGAGAGATGAGGCATATCGTGACTGGAGCCGTTTTCTCTGCCATGTGCACAACTCTGCTTCCGCCGTGAGCTTTGTTCCCTGGTAACATTTGGATCCCACACACCCAATCATTAGCATTTGTCTTTTGCTGCATCCCAGCGATGAATGATCCATATTCTTGAGCAGCTTTGAAGATACTATCTGATCTCGGAAAACCCTTGAAATCACGGCATTGTATTATTCCTGCTTTAAAAGTCCCACATTTCACGGTGATGCTTTATTTTCATTTCTCAGCTGAAATGAAAATTCCTCAGCACAAAAAATATGCCCTCTGCATAGCCCCAAAACCTGATGTTCCATCTGTGCTCTGCAGTGCCAGGGTTACCCATGGTCTGTACTTCCTATTCAGAGCCTGGGAGATCCCTGTCCTGGCATCACTGAGAACACGTTCGGAACTGCAAAAAACAGCTGCTCCTGTCGTGACGCCAAGGATGGCCAGGACCTCTCCCAACCTGTGGTTCATTTCTTGCTTTACATATTGTGCAGATGCTCAGTGAAGTCTCCTTGAGACCCACATAAAAGTTACTGATGTATCTCACTGAAGCATTAAAACCCACAAACATTTGTTAACTGAAACTCCCTCCCTTCCACAGCCAACATCTGGAAGTGCATGTCAGGTTTGAACAATATCCTCCTGCTGCTCTGCAGCTCTTACCTGACTCACACTGAGTGTACCCGCACTCTCGTCGAGCACTGCTCCCTGTGCACTGAGTGACACCTCACCAAGTGGTCTCCTGGCAGGCTGACCCATCGGGCGCAGAAACTTCTGCTCAGCAGCTGAAGAAAGGACAGGCCCTACCAGACCATCCTGCCCCTCAGCAGATCATAGCAGAAGTGTGTGGAACTTCAGCACTGCATTTCCTAAATATTTGTCTAAAATGACAACAATAGGCTCGTGTTAAGATGCCAAGTTTCCCTGTCCTCACAGGCATAGTCAGCGTCCCTCTCCTGAGCTTTTCCTGACCCTCTGGACAGTCAGTGCCCCTGTTTCCCTTCAGAGGATACATGAATCTAAGAACACCAGAGCTGGTCTTCAGCCACTGGCATTCATTCACCCCTAACTTTCCAGCAACATCAGCCTTCAAAGGGATTCCCTGCATGCTGCAATGGAAACACCAGCTACTGACCCATCAGCTGCAGGTCTAGGTATGGTTCAGGCATCTTTGCAAGGCACCAACCCACCCTCTGGCAAAGCACCCAGCAAATACCACACTCACTGCGTCACACTGCATGTCTGAGTAACTAAACAGGCAGTCTCAGCTCTCGAAGTGCTGAGCACTCCTCGATCCCGCTGGGCGTGCAGTCGCTCAGCACCTCTAGAATCACTGCATTGCTTTCTTAGAGCTGGTCTCCTCCAGAGCCAAGGAGAAACAGGCACCCAGCTCCTAGACCTTCCCATGTAAAATGCCAGTGATATCATTCTCCTCTTCCATATGAAGAGGCTAAAGGCAACACAAAATCTAAAAAAAGTAATAACTAAATGTTGGGCTTTGCAAGTGAATTATTGGGGGATTATTTTTCATACTTAAAATCACTTGTTTCTAATGAACTTCCTGCCAAGGTTAAGGGAAAAAAAGAATGTTGTGAAGAGCTCATTAACAAACATAATATTTCTACTCGAGTAAACCAAAAGGCATTAGATACTTTTTTAATCTGTGTCTCAGCTATTTGTCTGGGTTTCTTCAGGCTTGCTGGACAGCTAAAGGTCACTTAGTTTTCTCCAGTTAGCAGAGACAGATAGTGACAGACAGTTTGTGCCCAAGAACATCTAAACTATAACCAAGGCATATCCAGGAAGAAATAATATTTACTATCTGCTTGCCAGAGATGAGGAGTCAGAGCTCAGCAAGGGTTTGGTCAGATCCACCTCACCCTACCTTAGCCATCCAGCAACCAGGCATCTCGTCTGTCTGATGCAGGCATCTCCATAACCAGGGAAGGACTGGCACCTCCCTACGAACCTGCTGAAGGTCCCAGTCTCTCACTGACACCAGAGTTATTCCAGTAAGCCAACAAGTTCTTGCTGGATAACAAGCCTCATTTTTGAGCCTGATAAGGTACAACCTCCTTTAGAAGATGATGAGCTATACCTGCTTCCTGTCCCTCTGTGTCCCCAGGGAATGTGCCCAGACTGAGGAGAGGTCCTCACCATTGGGTTTGTAGGGTGGGCACCCAGCTCTGCTGGCATTTGACTGATTCAGCAGCACCATGACTTCTTCTCCTTCCAGAGCAAGGGCTTGTAGATGGCCCAGGCCTTTTAGGGGCTGTAGGAAAGAGGTTGCTGCCTGCATAGAAGCCAGCCAGAACTAGGTCCCATGCAAACATTCTGCTGCCATGGCTCTTACTTCAAGGTACAGACAGCAGGAAACCCATCGGGTGTTGTTCCTGTGAAGCCAGGAAGGAGGATCCCTGAGGGTCAGGGTACCACCTCTGAGGTACCACCCTGTCAGGCTGGTGCAGGGGAAGAGCACTGGTGAGAGGATGGGTGTGAGAACACACGTCTGAGCAGGAGCAGCCGTATTAATTCCGTCCTGCCCAGTGCTCCAGGGAATTGCTGTTTCCAGCTAAGTGCAAAAGGTCACTCACTCAGGAAGTTAATATTTTCAGGCATATTAAACCACTTTACTGGCTAAGAAAAATCATCACAAATGACTAGGCAGCTTGAAAATGTTAAAGCCAATTAAAACAGGAGAGACAAGCCCAAAGAGGAACTGCAGGGAAAGAAAAGCAAAGAAATTACCTTTAAGTAATGCCATGAATGTGTCACGTTTCAGAGCTGTGCTCTGCCTTCCTGCGATGGCATCTTAGACGTGTTGAGATGCATGAGTAAGAGCATCATTGGGGGATCTCCCTCCAAACAGAAGCAAACAAAGGCATCTAGGGGCAAATCATCTTACCCTAAAGCCGGGTCAGATGAAGCGCTCACAGACTCCTGGAATTTGCTGTGATTGGTCCTGGACAACGTTCTAGAAACTGGCAAAGGGAGAAAGAAAGGGCAGGAAACACAAAACATAACAAAACGAAACAATGGAAGAAGCCTAGAAATTGTGTAGAAAATGTGCTTTCAGTAATTCCACTTCCAAATGTTTGAAAAACATGAGTGAAATCCCAGAAGTAAGAGATGGACTTGAACAAAGAGAGACGTCTCTGTCGGTCAATACAGCAGTGATTTCTCTCTGTCTGCTCAGCAGTTCTGGCCTTTCGGAATCCACTCAGGACAAATTTTTGAATTTTTAAGCACATCCATGAAGGAGAAACATGTTTGATTGTAGTTTTATTTCGGGTAGAATTACACATGTCGGTTATCAGATGAGCATCAATGAGAAGATGAGCAGTAGCCGTATCAAAGGCTCACTGTCCCAGTGAACTTGCTGGTGCAATGAGGATGAGATGAATCAGCCTGGATGGTTTCAGGTCCTGGAGACCTCTTGATTTTAACAAACTACATGACAGAGGTCCACAGATCCCACCCGCACCCACTGGGTGCCTCCAGTCTCAAAAGCCTGGAGCTGTATTCATTTCCTTGCTTTCTCTGCGTGCAGAAAGGCTGCGGTTACAGAGCTTTGCTGAGCCACTTGCCACCCTATGCTCTCCATGACTGGTCCAGCAACGCTGGTGAACTGACACCACCTTTCAGAGGCAACAGCCTGTTAAATGTCATCTAGTGCCTACTCAAACTAGCTTGTTGTTCACGGTAAAAGGCCGTTTTGCCTTTGATTCCTTCGAGATGGAGCTGTGAAGTTTGTCTACACCTGAAAATGTTCCCGGAATAGCTGTGCCAATGTTGCCACGCGGTTCTGCTGCCTCACTCGCAGAGTCAGACCACTGGAAACCTCACGTAAGCCGGCTTAGCTGCTGCTGGCAGGTACCGCAGCCAGGTGTGAGCGGCCAAGCACATCTCCATTTGGGATGCTCTCTGCTTTAATCACATCTATTTAGAGTCACTTGGGCAAATCCAGCAGAACTTCTCTCACCCAGAGCAGAGGCCCTGTGCCAGAGTGCTAATTGCTCAGTTCCTGTTCTGTACCCAGCCTGAAGCGTCACTATTGAAGCTGTGCACACCAAGCGTGTGGCTATGGCCACACTATGGAGCAAAAATATCTAAAATTACTGTGGCCATATGGAATTCCCCCAGTCCTCCCCAGGCTTTCTAGCAGGTGATTTTAAAGACACAAGAGTTTGAGGCCAGGGGAGCTGCTGACTGATAGCTGCCATGAGACACTCTTCCAAGAAATTTTTGATTGCAATTAAAGACTCATTCCTACAATAGATAGTCTGGAGAGCAAATCCCAGCACAGCGTTCCAGCACAGGAGAGCTCTGGGTAGTCCTCACACCTCTGTGGTTTGCAGGACCATGCGAATCAGAGTCCAGGAGGTGCTGAAGGGAGCGATGAGGAACTTCATGAGTGAGATCATCCAGCACTGGATGCCTACGGCACTCCAGGATTTGGCTGAAGACCTTAAGGCATCAGTGTGTAACCGGTTTTGTGAGCGACCTTCTGGGACGTTGTCAGCACCAATCACATTTCATGAGGCATTGACATTTCCTCCAAAAGCAAACAGCCTCATGGGACACCCAGACAATTGCCTTAATTTCTTAGCCATTGTGGTGCATAAAACCTGTAGGTTTGTGGCTGTGTCAGAGGAAACAGGGCACTTCCACACCCGAGTGAACTACTGGGTCTGTTGAATGCCTACAGAGACTCCAAGTATCGGAAGTGGACCTCACCCACCTCGCGACTGCCCGGACTGTCCAGCAGCAGGACTTTGCTCTTTTTATTACTCAAATATCTTCAGAAACTCCATGCATGTGAAATTTCCCTCTTCCACCCTCTGAGAGTTTCCTGTCTTACATCACCTGCTACCGAATACTGAAATGGAGAAAATCGATGGGGTTCCTCTTTATTACCATTATCATAAATCTTTATCATACTTGTCCTATAAGCGAAAGACTCTCCAAAGGAATTTTATGACAAGTCCCCAGAGCTGCTCAGGACAGTTAGGAGATGAAGTCTTTGCCCATCAACACTTTGCTCAGGTCTGGCAGGGAAGGTGCATACTGGGTCATGTGTGTGTGTTCCCAGCTCTGCAGTCTCTCCACCAGGCTCCTCCCATAGTCACTTTACAAGAAACCTTGTTTCCTCTGTAAGGTGAAGACATTTGCTTTACCTTTGCATGAGGAATCCCCTTCCCACACACCAGCGGGTGTTGTGCTGTCTTCTCCAAGGAGAGGACGGCTTCCTGCCAGGTGTTTGGGATGGTCTCACTCCGGGATTTTTTGAAGTCACTGATGAGCCAGAAAGGATGGGAGATGCTTTTGAGCAGATCAAGAAACCATCTCAGACAAAGAAATGAGGAAGAAGGCTCATACAGATGGTCAGCACTGAGCATTAAACATGCCTCCATCCCCTGGCCCACAGAGGCCAGCGTTGTGCTCTTTCCACTTATTCCACCTTCCTTCTCGTAAGGGACGGGTATTACACACTTCACACCTCTGCAGCTACAGGCACATCATGACAGCTCACAGGCTGCACTGGGCTTGAAGCTCAAGGGCTGCTCATCCTCCTTCCAGGTGGGTGATCTCCAGTTTAAGGCATACGAGCATCAAATGGGTTTACTAGAAAGTTTTTGTATATCTGTTGGGGTTTTTTGTTTGCTTTTTTTTTTAAATAATAGTGGAGTTGCTCCTTCAGATTACAAGTTGGTTGAATCAGGTCATTCCAGCTGCTGTGGGATTAAGGTGATCTATCAGGATGTATCTGCAGTAGCCAACATCTTCTCTGAGGCATTTGTCTGAAAGGCAAAACAAGGAGGGGAGGTGTGTTTGTGCACTAAGTTTCCAAGCAGGAAAGAGATAGTGTAAGGTACAGAAGCAGCAAACTGAGCAAGAAACGTTCCACGGGATAAATTCTATTATATCAACCAAGGGGTCTGAAAAAATGGACAATGAAACCTTAGGCAGATGATTCAGTGTCTTGAAGAGAGCATTCCATGCCCACCAAACCTTCTTTGTGATCGTATTTGCAATTGTTAAAAAGCAGTAATTAAAAATGTGATGAGGTCACTCATGGATTCCAGACCACATGCACATCCACATCAGAGGCCAGAAATGAGGTATGATATTCCTCAAACGGGGAGCTCACCTGCCTCAGCTCCCCTTCTCTGTGCTTTTTCCGTAAGTGTGTCGTGAAGGTGACATCTGATACTTTCTCCGTAACTCGCTGTTTGTGTAAATCATGCGATACCACAGTCTGGACGTGACAGCACATAGAGTCTGTTGTATCACGTGAGAAGGTGTGATGTATTGTGCAGGGACTTAGACCTGTCTGCATGGATTTAGAACACGCTCTGTCTGCCACGAGCCCAGGGCGACACAATCCACATGGGGCTGGTGTCTCTCTGACATGGATGGCCTTGCCCAGGTCCACCTGCTGGTGGATGGTCCCTCGGGCCTCCCCAGGAGGCTGCCCCAGGGCTGTGGGGCCCCTTTTCACCCCGTGGGACAACGCTCTGACAGTTCTAACCGTTCCCTTTCCTTTCCCCCAGCTGACAAAGAGGCTGATGAATACTACATGAGGAGGAGACACCTGCCCGACCTGGCAGCCCGGGGCACGCTCCCTATCAACGTCATCAAAATGTCGCAACAGACCAACCACAGGGACAGGCCCCGCCGTCCCATCAGGGCCATGTCCCAGGACAGAGTGCTGTCTCCTGAGAGGATCATGCCCGAGGAGTTTAGCATGTCCTATGAACGGATCCTCTCAGACGAGCAGCTTCTGTCCGCGGAGCGCCTCCACTCCCAAGATCCCCTGCTCTCCCCGGAGCGGTCGGGGTACCCTGAGCAGTCTATGTCACGGGCATTGTCACACACAGACGTCTTTGTATCAACACCCGTCTTGGATCGCTACCGGATGACAAAAATGCACTCCCATCCTAGTGCCTCAAATAACTTGTACAATACCTTAGGTATGAACCCGACCTCTGCCAAGCGCCAAGCGTTCGCCTCCCGACGGCACAACACGGTAGAACAACTGCATTATATTCCAGGACACCACCATCACTACCGCACAGCGAGCAAAACAGAGGTGACTGTTTGATATGACCTTGTGCATTGTAGATACTCATTAAGGACGGGGGTGGCCACAGCACCCCGTACTGCAGTGGCCTTATAGGCCAAGATAACCTCTAATAACTCAGTGTCTGAAAAGACTTCTCTGACAGTCCCACCCACCTTCTTGTTTTTAAAGCCACCCCTTCATCAGTGACATAGAACTCGAGCAAGCCAAGAGACGATAGTGAGGGATAACAGAGGGAATTTCCTGACGTGCATCAGTTTCTGTCAAAGAAAGCCGTAGTGGGAGACGGCTCCTTCCAAGGGCTCACCTGCATTATCTCATTGGTTTTATGAATGTAGGACTTTTCAGTTGCTACAAGTAGACACAGTCTCATGCAGCCCAAAACAGGGAAGAGGAGACACAGCACCCCATCCTGGTGGGAAGGGGCCCTGCTCCCAGTCCTCACGCCAGCCATCACATTTGGCCTTTCTGTAGCAAGTAGGTCAGCTGCAGGCTGCTGGGGGTCCCCCCAGACAGCTCGGTCCCAGCCAGCACCCATACATCTGTTCTTCCTCACCCTTGGAGTGAATTCAAGGGCAGACTTTCCTCGGGGACTGGCAGATCTAGGGACAGGAATAGCCTGGCTGAGAAATCAAGTTTTATTTTATATTAAATATACTCATAAGATGAAAATATACTAGTGCCTACAAATCGCCTGCTCTCTCAGTGTAGGAAGTAGTGGGGTTGATGTGTTCAATAAGCACAAATATGCTGAAATGCTTGTTAGACCCTTTTCTCCACTCATTCTAGTATCTCGGTGTCTCCGCCATGTAAATACGAAGGAGGAATAGGGTTTATCTTCCTCCAGCTTCTTGCCAGAATTTGTTCAGCTTCGCTCCGCTGACCCGTGCTGGGGGAAGCCCTGACTCCACTGAGACCCCTGCGAGGCAAAGCTACCGCGCGTTTCACCCAGCCTGGGTTTCTCCCCAGAAGTTTATTTTCCTGATAGAGCATTTTCCACTGGCCCAGTTGCCATGTTTCTGAGGATATTTTCTCCTCTCAGTTACATCCCAGAACTCCATATGTAGCAGATCTTTTTCGAGCCCTTAGCAGAAGCACAAAGCTGAGGGTGTCTGTCTGCCCAAAAGCAGGTCGGTAATTTTCCATGATTTTCTCTCCATGCCCCGCCCAGAGAAAACCTTCCAAATTCCAGTTCCACCGAGTACCAATCCTGAACCATGAAGAGAGTTACATTTCATGCATATAAATTATATATCCAGCATAATTATAATAAATGGGCATGTTGTATATCTGGTATAACGCTAATTAGATACTGTATATTTGTAAAATCTTTCAAATGTAGACTCATGGGTCCAGAATTTGCGAGGGTTTTATCTTTGGTTTTCTAGCCCGAATGGGCTTTGCTTTATCTTTTGTTGGTTTTGATTTGGGTTTTTTTTCCTTGTATTTTTGTTCCTATAAAATTCTGTAGAACCTACACCAGAACACACTTCTGTGGCCAGGAAAGGGTCCCAGAGGTTTTGAAGGCCAGCCAGACCCAGTGCTGGATGCTCTCCAGCACCCCCCCATCCACGGTGGGCACTCAAAGCCCCACCACACGCACACACCCATGCTGCCAACCCGCTCGGCAGGCGCGCTCCCTCCTCCGGGTGGAATGACGACTGACTTCGGGCTGTGAACACATTCCCATACAGCAGTTCTCATGTCCTGCATTCCCACACTGAGTCTTTTCCTACATGATTCTTCAGTAAACTTTATCTAAATGAGCTCTGCCCCTCTCCCTCCCCTCAGATACCTCCCACCTCCTGGCCTTAACGATGTTCCCAGCTCAACACCTCGGTCCTGTAGCAGACAATGGTTGTAGGTTGTTGTGAGGGTGGAGGCTTGGGATGCAACACCAGGTTTTTCTGGTGCAGTGTAGGCAGGAGGAGGGCACCATCTTTCTCCAGTGGGGTTTAGGGGTAGGTCTCAGTGGGGTGGCCGTGAGGCCTTTCTCTTTCCGAGGCTGTCCTGAGGCTGCTGGTCCTAGTTCATGAGCTTTCTTCTGCCCTGCCTGATGGAAACTGTGTTCAGGAAGGACTCCATCTCTGAGAAGTACTGGGGCTTGCTTTGACGGAAACTGAGCTGGGAAGGAATAAATGAGTTTCCATGGTTCAGATGGTCATTACCACACAGCCTTGGGCAAAATCATTCTGGGCAACAACCAGAATTTTCTACAGATCAGGGTGGCAGTTCATAGCATGGAAGGGCTGAGAGAGAAAAGGCTCGCACCTCATCTCCTGACTCCTTCCCTTGATGGACACTTCTCTCCCCTGACTACCTCCAAGCTCCTCAGCTCAGTCACTGGATATTTCTTCACAGAAGGAAATCCCTGTGAAAATATTGCCCTTGCTGACCTTCCCAGAGGCTGAAGTTTGTGACTCTTGTGAAGAGAAGAGAAACGCACATGGCTGACGGGGAGGCTGTCCCTGCTGAGGTTCCGGGGTTCTTCCATTCTCTCTTGGCCAAAGCAAAGCCAGGATCTTCCCCTCTACAAGCAGGGAGATACGAACACTGTGGGAGAGGAGAGTCCACCCTAGAGTCTCCAGGAGTTGAGGTGGCAGAGCTGGAGGAGCAGAGGTGACCATGTGAGGCCACGGGTAGGTGAACACTCCTCTCTTTCCATTTCCATAGCTGTATGTCTCAAGCTCTAGTCTTCGTCCAAATGTTCCGTTCATGAACTAAGAAGCTGCTGGACCAGATCAAATATGGAAATTTTTCAATCAAGTAGCCTGTACCGATGCTGTGCTGTGCTCCAGGTCTTTTGAACTCGGAGCCTTCTCTTACTCTGACTGACAAATATACAGGCCCTCCGCTAACTTGTCCTACCTGGGCAACAATCCTCCAACGAAACCTTAGCTCTATTTCCTCGTCCTTTCCACTCACTCAAATGTTTCAGGCAGATGTGTCCCACAAGAACCATCAAAAAGCTTTTCTAGGCCAAATCTCCACAGGGACTCTGCCACCACCGCAGAAAAGTCACAGCAAATTTCTTTGGGAAGGCACCGTACCCTGGATGACCACAATCTGTTCCTGGGCACCCTGTGTTCCCATGGCTCACTTTGTGTGCTGGGATGGGTTGGTAGCTGGAGCACTGGCATTTCAGCACTCACAGAAGTTCTTACATAATTTTTTCCCCTTATTCCCTTTTTCTGAGAGTTTGTCACTGAAAGGACACTTGGTCCAGGACCGGCTGTCATGAGCTACAGCTTGGTCCCCAGTGCTTCGTTTCCTTGTGGTCAGCACCTGACGGTAGTGGTACCACTTTCCTGTTCCACAGAGGCATTTTGAGTGTCCACACCATAATGCCTATGAAGTGTTTTGAGACCCTCCCACCACACTGTAGAACAGCCAAGCATTGTTATTAATATTTTTTGTCACCATAGTCCTGCCACATCGTGTCCGATGTGTTGCAATCTGGTGTCCAGAATGAGAGTGCTGGGGTGGGGGGATGTGGTTCCTGTTGCTCTCCTTCTGGTCAGGGTCCCTCACAGGCAGCAGCTCTAAGGGATGCTGTGACCTGCACTGTGACCTTCCTGCTTTCTTCTCCTCATGTCTGAGTCCCCACCACATCCTGCACTCGGGAGAAAAGCAGGAAGCAGTCACATTCCT
Source organism: Buceros rhinoceros silvestris (assembly GCF_000710305.1). Lineage (NCBI taxonomy): Eukaryota > Metazoa > Chordata > Aves > Bucerotiformes > Bucerotidae > Buceros > Buceros rhinoceros. The sequence goes on along the minus strand of NW_010417998.1, from coordinate 187,863 downwards.
CTGTACAGTAAAATATAACCTGCCTTGATTAATCGAGTATACTCTGAAGAATCGATCTGTCCCCTTCTCCAGCCCACAGGTGGGAACACTCACCTGTGGGGTGTCCAGTTCCCAGAGTGCATGTGCAGGGACTGGGGGAGGGTGATGTAGAAAAGTTGATATTGTTTCCTACAAACTGATGTTTATTTGCATTCCCCAGGCGGCAACACCAATAGTGAGCTGCGCCGGGTTTTATATGACCCTCATTAATCCACCTACACATATGTGTATGTCCGTACTCAGCACATAGACATACGTACATGCCGTAAAACACAGTCCTCAACTTCTGACTGACCCTGTACCAACCCAAGCTTCCAAACTCTACTGAATCACTCTTTGAAATGTGGAAAACTATTTTTAATGAACCACACAGATCACCATGTGGAACGGAAATTTTGTCATAAAAGTCTTCTAATACCAGTGAATCGTGTTTTAAGGAAAAGCGAAATATTTTTCAATGTTTTAACGTTCCTTTTATAAATGATGATCTGTTACTTGGGGATGGGGGTGGGTGGGTGGGAAGAAACAGGGACAGTTACCCGGGTGCAAGCCCTCTTTTCCTGGCCTAGATTTCATTTCTGTCTGCTGCCCTGACTGGCTGCAAAGCTGGTCCCACCAACCTGGGCTTCCCACATGCGGATTTATGTTCTTGTGTCTATCAGAAGCATCTGCAAGAGCCTGGCATCAAGTTTTTGTGAGAGATGGGTAGCTCCTGGTAGCTGGGAAGATGGCTTCATCTTCTTCCAGCCCAACAAACAAAATCATCATGAAACAGGGTAACTTTAATTGTATTCAAATTAAGTGTTCTAATTTGTGATCCATTCGCCATCTTCAGTTCACGTGATGGAGAAGTAGCTTGTCTTAGTCTTGTTTCCCATTTAGTCTTTAATCTGGAAGGAGGGACTCTGCTGAAATATATGTAACACACAGATTTAATGTTCAAGTATATTTCAGACGAGTAAAAAATTAGTAGGGGAAATACGTGAGAAAGGGGCTTAAATATTTTCATAAAAGGTGTTGTTAGCAATAAGCCTGTGTTGGGGCTGCGTCCTAGAGAACAGCCACCCCTGTGTTGTGTGTCCGTAAGTGGAAGGTAGAAGGTGTCATTCCCAGCCTCTCAGCTGGTTTGTGGCTGTCAAGCAGGTGCCCTCACCAAGCCCAGCACCCAGCGGGGCCAAACCCCAACCTACGCTTCACCCGCTGCAGCCCAGGGGCGAGGGGAGAGCCGGACGATCCCGTTGGAGCATGAGTGTCAATTTGGAAGAGATCTCTGCCCTCAGCACCGAGCAAAGCGGCATCCTGCATCGCCACCGCGACTGCACCGTGTCCCGGAGGTCTCCATCACCGCTGCGCCACCCTGACCCTTCACCCATGCGCTTCGTCCCAGCTCCTGACCTTCTGTCTGCAAACCCCTTAGACATTTTTGTAGCGAGAATTTCTTGGCTCTGAGAAAGACACTTCTTACTGTACTCTTTTTAGTTTGGGGGACAATATTTCCTAAGAGGGGTTAAGTGGATATTTTTGTGCTTTAGCCCGGTTTATGGATTCCATGTTTATTATACAGTAGTACCGAAGAGGAAGTACGTTTGTATCCGTAACTTTGCACAGACTCTTGGTTAACCATTAAACAAGCTTCAAGATGAGCAGTATTTGACTGTTTTTCTCTGTATTATTCTCGTTGTTATACTTACCTGTAAAAGCACATTCTGTATGTACTGTAAACAAAAATATTATCGGTTTAGTAAAATTTAGAGTCTAAGGATTTTTCCACTTTTGTCAGTAACAAATATTTATGGATTAAAAAAATAAAGGCAATTTCAACATATGAATTGTTTCTCTTTTGATATCTATTGGGGAAAAGGGAAAAAAAAAGAGACAGCCTTCTTGGCAGGCTTCCCAATCTTTGTAGGCAGCTTTGGAAAGGTAGATATCTCTATTTCTGTGTCTAGTTAAAGAGCATCTATTAAAATGAATGCTGTGAGGGCTGCAAGAGTCATTATTTTTACGTATTTATTTACTGCATTTCATCGTCACGCCAGGAAACAGCAGAGGGGGAAGCGAGACGTTACTGCCTGCCGTAAAATTTTGTCATGCGAGTCCATAAGAGTTTATTTTAAAGTTGCCCTTCTTAAATCTCATGATTCATCCTCCATCCAGAAAGGCTTGTATTGCAAAGTCAGAACTTGTGGAGGCTTCAACAGGGGCTTCGCGTTTGCTGTTGGCATTACTCCAGACACAGGAGTTTCCTCAGCGCTCTCCTGAGGTGTGAGAAGTGCCGAGGAGGCCAGAGCGCGCTCCTCACTGAACAGCCCCCACTGCTGCCTCGGAGGGTGCAACCACGTTTTCACTTCTGCCAGCTCAGGGACTGGGGTTTCTCACTACTACTACGTCTCGCTGGGAAACGTGGCAGGGCTTTTTGCTTGCTTTTTGTGGAGGGAATGTAAAATTTTATGTCTCCATTTTCTTATTAATTTGCCTTCAGCATTATGCAAATTTGCTTACATTAACAATGTGATCTGTGCTAATTGGAATACAAAAACTGCTAAGGTGTCAGCACCCTGTCAGAGCACAGCAGTGGAGAAAGGAAGGCAGGAGGTGCTTCCCTCCCAGCATGGAGCTGCCAGCAGCCTGTGCCTCACCCACTTGTGCCATGTCTCTGTCCTGTCCCTTCTCTGCCACCTCACAGCTCTGGCACTGAGCTTCAGAGGAGTGCTGCTGAGAGAACATCCCAGGGCCAACACCTCAGGGATCCTTCCCCACCACTGCCTTCCCGTGGTGCAGAGGTTCCCACCAACCCCCAAGCTCTTCTCTTCAGTCTGTCCTCACGTATAGCTTTCTGTTGCTTTGCTGCTCATCTTAAATAGATTAAACAAGCTTTGAGGAGCCACACCCCACTACCACCAAGAGAAAACCATCATCTTTCAGAGTAGGTCCAGCGTAAAGACAAGGCCCATTGTGGCTCTTCGTCCAGGTTAGTGCTTGCGGTGTCCTATCCCCATATGAGCAAAGCTCAGAGTCAGCACTTCCTAATGAACCCAGCAGACTTCATTAAAATGCGTTTTTAAGGGAGAAGTTTCATTTTGCCTGGCAGTTCTCTCCATAATTACGCAGTCCTCTGTAGCACTAATAAGGGGGGAGGGAGCAGTGGGGAATTAGCTAATTATCCCACTTGCCATAAAAGGTATTGAAGAGAACAGCAAGACTTACAGTGTTGAGAGCCAGCGACGACTGAGATGAAGTTGGAGCCAATTCTTACCTCAAAGGACCGTAAATTCCACTGTTCCCAATTCCTCTAATATTTTATTCCAGTCCTTCAGTGAAGAGCTTACGCTCTGTCAGCCAACCTTCATTAAAGCTGTCTTTAGTGGCCCCACGAAGTGATCTCTGCAGGATCTCTGGTGGTGGTCCAGAGAGTCATCTCCAGTGGCCTGGGCCGCCTGGCTCCACCCCAGATGAAGTCCCTGCAATGCAGGGTATGACTTCACATGTGTGACTGGAGGGACACTTTGGTGGTGCCATGGAAGAGAGTGAATGCCTGGTCCGCCCCAACGCAGGCTGTCACAGCTGGTGCCCAGTTCCTGAGTAATGCAGCAAGGATGTCCCCAGGCTGGATGATCCCTGCCCCCCACTGGCAGCCACCTTGCCAGAGCATGGCCCAGTGCATTCCCACGCTGACTGGTGATGAAGGCACCCCTCACCTCTTTGGGTGCACAGTGCAGACCTGGGTGTTGAGGCAGACCTGGCTGGTGGGACAGGAACAGGCTGAGCAGGTCCCCAGGCTGAGCTGATACCCTCACTGAGGACCCAGAGGCAACAGAGCACAGAAAGGGCAAGTCCAGCTTTGGGCAGGGGTTCTACCAAATGAAAGACCTTTATCTAGAAGGACTTGGGGGTGGGCATGGTGGTATGGGTGTGGGGTTACCTGAGCAACCATAGAGCTGGATTTTGCCAGCTGTTTCTCTTCCTTGATGGAGACAGCTTGGTCACAGGTCACTCCTACAGCAGAATCCTGGTGTCATCTTCTCACGCTAGTGCTGGCACAGAGCAGAGCCAGGGCTGAAGGGGGGCAAAACATTCCATCAGCAAAGCAGCAATTCCTCCATTTAGGAAGGCTAAGATCCTCACATGTAAAAAAAGATGACTGTGTCCACTCCTGGAAAGGCAAAATCCAGAATCACTGCTGGGAGACCCCAAAGATGCTGTTGAAGTCTGAAGGAGGACAGAGGTCCAAGTAGGAGGTGTGGCCACTCCATCACTCACATCTTCCCAGCAGCTTTCCCACTGTTCCTGGGCTCCAGCACATTTGGGAATGTCTCCCAAACCCAAGGATTAGAACTGCACCCAGTTGCCTTGGAAAAGTATTGAAAAATTACGAAGAATTAAAGACTGCAGGATAATTAACACCTGTCAGACGGCTTTGAGGAAAGCAAATCTTGTCAAACAAACTTGTATTAATTCTTTAATGTTCTTACAATTTGGGCTGGCGAGGATGGTGTGTGGATGCAACATGTTCAGCCTTTTCCTCAGTATGGGATCATGTGCTGCTCGACACTCTGAGGTTTTTATCACTGCACATCCTTGAGACAGCTCAAGGTGTAGCACAGGGGAATGGGCAGATCTCAAAGCGGGTTCTATGCTCTGAAGAGCTGTTTACAAGTGGCATTTGGTGGAATGTAGCACAAGAGCACACACTTACCAACACTGAGCTTGGCAGTCATGGAACCATGGAATCTCAGAGTTGTTTGGGTTGAAGGGACCTTCAAAGCTCACCCAATGAGCAGGGACAACTGCACCCAGAGCAGGGTGCTCAGAGCACCAGACAACCTGACCTGGGATGGTGCCAGCGATGGGGCTTCTCCCACCTCTCTGGGCCAGAGTCTCACCACCCTCAGTGTAAAAAACTTCTAACTTCTATCAGTCCAGAAATAAAGATGAAATTGCTGCTGCTGCTACAAGTTTCAGGAGGGTTTGGGATGCAAAGAGCAACAAAAAGAGAGAAGTTCTGAGTCAAGGGTGAGCTGAAACTGCCCTAATGCTGCAAATACAATTGGATCTGCAGGAACTGGAGCAGGGCTTCTGGGAGGGATAGAGATGCCTTAGTGGAGAAGCAGTCCAACTCCCATCTGAGTTGGGGAAATGCTCTTCAGTGAAGTTTTTACAAAGCTCAGCATTTTAGTTCATAGTAAGAGGCTGCAAGGTGACTTGGTCACTAGGTATAAGCACTTTTAGGGGATGAAAAGTGTAGGGTATTAAAGAGCTCTTTGATCCAGCAGCAGAAGACCCAGCTGATGAAAGCTGAAGCCATGTAGACTATCACTATATGGAACAAACTAACAAGGAGAGATGAGATGGATGATGTTTCTTGCTGTAATAAACGCTGTGTGGCTGCTAACGCTCAGTCTTATTGACACAGTAGTTCTTTGAACAGGAAACCACCTTTCTCTCAGCTATTTTCATAGACAAAACCCACAACTCGGTGAGCTCTCCTGCGAGTTGAAGCTCACTTCAAACCTGGAAGTGTTTTCTGCCCACGAAGGGGGGACCTGTTTCCACAAGGCGTTTCCTCCCAGGCAATAACACACTTAAGTCATTCAATAATTAATGGAGCTCTGCAAAAGCCTTCAGGAGCGTTACCATTCCCTGCAGAGCAGAGAGGACATTGGAAGGAGAGACCTTCGGAAGTGACTCACCCCAGTCACAGAGTGAGTCAGGAGCAGACTGGGAATATGATGCAGTCCCCATCTCCCTCCTTGTCAAAATGCCAGGTAGCAGCTTTTCTTCTCTGTCTCTAGGTTTGGGAAGCACATTTCGTGTATTTTAATTTGAACTTTGAGCTGCCAACAAAGCTCAGCATCTGTCAAAAGAGCAGGAGGTTCAGCGCTGCCATAACCACACCGGGCTGCTGGGGGAGAGGGAGACCAAGTGGAGGGCAGAGGACAAATTTCATGGGTGATTTGCAGCATGTGCCCATTTCACCCTCTGAACATGACTGCGAAGGGGTTTTTTTTTATTTGCTCATCTTGTTGCCTCTTCTTGCTTGACACAGCGAGGCACACAGTCAGCACAGTGTTTTGTACATGATTATCTGGGCAGTCCTTGGAGACACAGACACTGCATTTCCATGCAGCATCTGCCCATGACCCCATCCAACATCAGCCAGTAGCTTCTCCCTGCTCCATGAACTGCGGGTAGGGTTCTAGAGGCAACAGTGTCCCTTCAGCACCCAGCCCTGGCTCATCCCTAGAGCACGTCTGGTTTGTACAGCGGATGAGATGGGGCCACAAGAAAAGTTATCTGCAACCATGTAACGGATCCTCGGGCTGCACAGCTGGTTCTGTGTTGTTATTTTCCAGCAGTTTGTGAACTGTGTGTAATCATGGGGAACTGCTTCAGCTTCGTTCTTTTTAATAAACACTTGGTAAACATAATCCCGGCTTCATCTTTCAATCCTCCCCTATAAAAAGAGCCAGCTCCCAGTTTAGATACCGATCTGCTCCCAGTTCACCCCAGTTCCTCTTCTGTCACACTGACCATGCTTCTCACTGACTTCCTGCAAGCCAGGTTTCAGATATTGTGCATGCGAAGGAGACCTCCTCCCCCTCGTGTGCTGTATAGGCTCCACAGCGGCTCCATGAAAGCACAGGACAGATGGGAAGCCTCCCCTCAGCGCTGGCTGCCTCGATCCATCCAACCAGGTGGGACAAAGAGAGGGCAAGCAGATGGTGCTGGGTTGACCCGTGTGTCAGGAGGCAGCATGGTCAGGCTGGGCAGCCACAAGCTGTGATTATTGCATTAAGGCTCAGAAAGTCACCTGAATGTGGGTGAGTTTTCCTAAGAATAGAAAATCTGTAGCATCGGGGCTGTTACTTGGCCAAACCTCCTGTCCCGTCCCCGTTAGCTCCCACCCCCAAAAGTCACACTTCTGAACTTCTTCAAGTAGCTTTTGGCCAAATTTTGTCCAGGATCTTTTCAGCTTGATACAGAAAAATATCACCCTGACTGAAGTTTGGGAAAGCGATAACCAGCTGGGAAGAGAGTGTCTCCACTCCAGCCAGGATCAGCATCTCCCACCAGCCCTGACTGCCAGGACAACACACACTCACATCGCCATAGCAGCACCACGCAGACAAAGCAGGCACCAAAAGGGGCTGGGCTAGCTTTAAATGCTGGGGTATCTCTGCTATAAAACATAATCTAATTAGTAACAAACCCCTGCACTGCTTACCCAGAATCCATCCTTCTATCAAGAAGCCGTCTCTGTTCCAATTACTGCGCTGTCAATTACGGCGCCTTCTGCAAGGAGCCCTCTTGTTATATACCAACCACCTTTGATATGCGGCTGCTCTGCTCCAGCTCCTTTGAAGCCCGTGATAAATATTAAGATTAATTTAGGATTCTTCGGGTTCCTGTCTGTAATTCTGCAATAGGAGATGTCTCAGGCAGGAAGGCTGGTGCTAACCTGTCTTGTTTTGCTCAGGGCTGACTTTGGGTCAGGGCTGAAAGCAGATTAATTCCTGCCTTTGCACTCCACACGGTACAACCAAGCACTTCAGGAAAGAGAAATGCAGTTCTCACCAAGCTTTAACTGCACCCTCTTCTGTGTGTAGAGGGAGGTAGAAAAAGTGCTCCAAGAGCAGGTGAACCAGAATAACTAGTGTGGCAGCACAGCCCCTCTCCTGCTCTGTGAGTAAGGATGCATGAAGATTTATGGCCCCTGTTTGCAATAGATTGCGGCTTGGGAGAGACCTCCAACTGCTTTCTCATTTACAAGTCTTCATTTTTATATTTTGAGTAGTTTTTGGACCAACAAATAGTGTTTTTACTTGAGTGGAGCTGTCCTTTAGACCAGCTGAAGATCAGAGTAGAAACACCTCAGAAATAAATCTCGTGTCCACTTCCAAGAGCTTTCCTGTCTGAATGGCTAAAACCGCTGCCCAGCTCATCCCTGTGCTCGCCAGGAGGCTGGGAGGGGTTAGTGAGAGGATGCTGCCCTGGCCATGCAGCGACAGCCCCTCCAACACTCGTTAGCAATGCTCCAGGAAGCTCTAGGCAGTGGCTCTGCAGGGATTTGTCCAGAAGCCTGTGCTTTTGGACAGACGGGACCACAGAGACTTCGACCTGGTTCCAGCCCTGCTGCAGACCTGTGCCGGTGATCCGCTCTCAGCTCGGCTCATTCAACCTGAAGCAGCTGCAGCTCTTGCATCTTCCATGGGCCGCCCATGGCTTGGGCTACCAGCAGTGTCATGTCTTGATTCCCTTGCCCACGTGGTGGGGTACCATGTAGGTTCTTCATCTGCAGTGTCACAGGACATGGGCTGAAGGGAAGGAAACACCCCTGAGCAAGCGCAGCAGTCACCTTCCTTTCTGTCTCCAGCTACTTGCCTGTACTGCAGTCCCAGGGCGTCCACAGAAACTCTTTCATTGCACAACACTAAGAAAAACACATGAAGGAGGAGAAAAGTCGGGGGAGGAAGCCTTAACATGAGGGGGGACACGCTGCCTGCTCGTATGCGTGGCAGGCCATTGATTTCTCTTGCTGTAGAGCAACGTCTCTGCATGAAAGCCTGGGGCTGGCGGCCACTCCCCAACACCTACTGTCCATCTGTGGAAGCCACCATGAAAGTATCCGCTGCCAGCACAGGGTCCCAAGTTGCTTCTCCTCTGTCCAGCAGCTCATGCTCACCCACTGCTGCCGCCAGCTCCCATCGCTGGTGCCGCAAGATCAAGGGAAGCAAGAAACTCAACGTCCCCACGCCACGTCCCAGGTTGCTGGTCAGATTAAGCCGTTTGGCCAACCTCTTCCCACACAGACAGTGGCCTCATCACCGTGTGCGTCAGGAACTGCCACTGAGTGCATTGCTATGTGACACGGGCTGTTAGCTGGTTGTCCAAGCTCTCCATATGCAACTAGTGAGTAACAGCTCTGAGTGACGGCAGGAGAGTGTGTTGGTGCTCACCAGAGACAAACTGAGCTGCGGCTGCAAGCGAAATGAAGAGGCATTTACCAGGCTCTTAGGAGTGGTGTTTACACCAAAACACCCCCACCCTGTCTCTGGGATTGAAGAGCTGCTTTTACCAAGACTCCAAGCGCTGGGAATGGTGTGGTCTGCCCATGTTTGAGGAAGTTTGGCCTGGGGACATACACAGCTGGCTTTAAATATAAATACAGCCAGCCAACTGTGAAGGAAAAGCTTTACCACCAAGGGAACCTGGCAGCCAGCTTGGACTTTGGTTTAATCTCTCCCACAAACACAGCACCTCAGGCTGTTTACAGGCTGGGATTGGTTTACTGCAGGTAGGTCACCCACCAGCTCCCTCTGTCCCAACGACACTCTGCAGGGTGGTCTGGTGACAGAGACTACTCTGCCCCTCGCTCGGCTCCACCGGGAACAGCAGTCATGGCCTTGGGTGAGCTGCCAGATGCTCTGCTCTGCAAAGCAGAGGGGTAACAGCAGGCTGGAGCAAACACAAAGCAACTGTTTTTAAAGCTGATGAGCACAAGCAAGATCCAAGTCACATCTCATGGCATTTTTTCTTGGTGGTTTTTTTAGTTACGCTCCCCAGTGTTACTGCGGAGAGGTCTGGCTCGGCTTTGCAGCTGATGCAGCCGTGACCAAAGCTGACCCCAAAAGCACCACCGCTGACCTGGATTTAGGGGTCAGAGCACCACAGCAGCTCAGCATGACTCAGCAGCGAGAAAGCTAACCTACAGAGGAAGAGGACCAGGGCCGGGAGGAGACTTCGGCCTCAGGGGATGACTCTGCTGGGGCCAGCAGCGCACATTAGAGAGATGATAAAAAGGGAGCGAGTGCAAAAAAGAGCCATAAAAATGATTTGAGGGTAGAAGAGGACACTTTGAAGTGAAGGATTTAAAAGCTTGATCTGCTTAGCTAATTGAGGAGACTCTTGAAAGGCAATGTGTCACAATACAGAAGGAACTCAATGTGGAAAAACACCAAGTTCTGAAAGGCTCTTCAATGAACTGGGGAATAACAGGAGCACTGTCTGGGAGCTGAAGCCAGGAGCGTTCAGGAAATCTCAACCTTTACCAGGAAAGGTGATACCGGAGCAAGCACCTACTACACTCTCTCTCAATTAATTCAAGGTATCGCTTTTGGGGAAGATGTGCCCTTGGTCTGACGTGGTTTCACCCATCATGCTGCTCTCTGAAGTAGCTGTAGCTACGGCCTGCAGTAGTGACTGGCCTCCATGGAGTCAGACCATCCTCAGTTCCCCAGTGGGCTTTTCAGAGAGCGATGTTTGGGCTTCAGCTCTAGCTAACCCACCACCTGCTCCAAGAGTCCATTCATACATACACACATTTTCCTGGCTGCTCTTTGCAAGGAGAGGTTAGAAGATGAGTTAATCTTACGGAATCAAAATGAAGTGGGTAAGCAAGTGTTTGTGCAGCAATGACGCAGGGAAGCACCAACATCCTCTTTAGGGCTTTACACATGGTCTTCACTCACTGCCTGGCAACTCCAGACATGGATGCGCAGCTGCACAGCCACCGGTTCCTGACCTGTTCCACACTGACCACAGTTCTGCCTTGGATGTCATCCACAGTGCTGCAGTTCCACCAGCCCCGGAGCCTCAGCACTGGGCTGTGCTGGCTCTGGGGACAGGGTTCTTCACTGCTCAGCATCTTCCACTCAACCAAGGGCAAAGAGTGGGAAGGAAGGTGTGTTGGAAATGCCAAGCAGGCACTATCTCCAAGAGCTCATCCACGGAAGATGTTCACCTTTGACTGATGCACCACTCCTAAGGATCAGCCTGGTCAGCTCTGTTTAATTGTCTGGTTTGGGCAGATAGAGCTGGAAAATCTCATGGCTGCCAGATTTTTTCCTGCCCCTAAAGCACCAAATTATTCACTATCCTCCTGTAGCATTTTGCAGCCAACTCTTTCCTGTGATGATTTTCAAAGGATGAAGAATGAGCACCCTGGTGACATTTCTAGTATCTATAAATATCTCCCCACTACCCTGCCTGCCCAACTGGTGAATTATGCAGGCAGATATATATAATAAAACAGTCGGATCCGTTTTGTTGTCAACATCCCATTCTTCTTCAGCTGGCAAGAGAACGGCCCCGGCTGTTGCTGCGGAAAGAGCAAGCAGTGCCTGGGGAATGGCTGAACTTCTTTCTGCTAGGTATGGGACATGTAGGAGGGCAACACTGAGCAGAGAGAGACCCCCTCATACGCTGCAAGAAGGAAGAGTGGTTTTCAAAGAGGAGCAGCATGGTATTTAGGACAGTCTCCAGAATGGCAGGAGATCCCCTGCAGAGCACGGGGAAGCTTGTGGTAAAGGAGCACTGAAGAAATATCAGAGAGGGACTAATCCAGCCACGCTGTCTGGAGCACGATGCACTTGCTGTACACTCCGGTCCTGCGTCGCTGTGTTTAATTCAGCAGCGCTCTGGTTAGGCAACTAAACCTCCTGCATGGTGAAATACATGGAGAATTTAACGCACCCAACTTTGCAAAGCCGTGGGCAGAGACCAGTTTACAGTGAGTTCCTAATTGGCAGCTTTTCATTTAAACTGAGAGGGATTTAATTCAATGGGACAGCTTTCCCCAGCTGACAGACCTCTTCGAGTCACAGACTCATCATGTGGGGTCTCTAGAGACTCTGTCACCTCATCTATGGGTTAAGGGACACTGTAAAACAGGCAGCTTACCACAGCTCTCTCCCTTCCATTAGATATTTGCAGATGCCTTTTGCTAAGCCGTAACTAGCTGCTTTGTCATTAATTTTATGGGGCTGTGCCTTGGAGACACTGTCTGGTAATTAAACAAAGTTCTTCTTACCAGAAAGTTTTCCCACCTTCTTCCACAAGGTCACCATTCTCCGGGACTGCAAAGAGAAGGATTTTGCATCTCCTCATTCCTGCAAAGCCTGAGGACTTCACCCTCCTACATCACTCTGGGTTGAGATGAAGACAGTTTAATAAGGGAAGCCACGGCATGCAGGGCTGGGCAGAGCTGCCCTGAACACAGAGACGTTTCCTGGCAGACCAGGAAAGGGTGGTAGTATCAGGTACACAGTGACAAAAAAGGAGTGGCCATGGTGCCTCCTGGGAGTTTCTCAGGGCATGACAGGACCATGCGCACATCAATGCTTCCAGGTGCTGCAACACGTGGAGCACGGCAGGGTTTGGAGGGGGACACCAGTGCACTGTTGCTTCCTGCATTTTGGCTTTTAGTTCGTTAGAGGTTTCACATGTACCTGCCTCTTTAGGGTGCTCTGGCTGAGGAACAGTCTCTTGAGACCCCTGATTCATAGGCCTCTCTGGAAAGCTTTCTCTTTCGAGCTCTCAAGTGATGCTGGTGGGCTCCTGAGCCATAGCAACGGCCCTGGCCCAGGTGGTGGAGGAGCCTTTCACAGCATTCCTGAAGTGGCCAGGGCGGGCTTGGTGACATATGGCATTGAGGTAACTAACACACACCCAGCCACCCCTCTCTGTGCTGTCTGCTCAAGATACACATCGGTTCTCACCCACTCCATTCATGATCATAAATGCAACTATCCACACAACCGCGTTTGTCCCAGCTCACCCTGCGCGCACCCTCCCTACGTGAATAAACAGCCCCCCCGGCAATTTGGAGAGACTAGGCCAGGAAGAATGATTTTTATTAGTAAATTCCTATCATCATAAAACACTCTTCTTAAATAACCCCTATGCTGCGTTCTTGCTGTTGATCGTATTAAGCGCGCTGCGTATTAACACTATTTTCAACATTTCTAAAACTCACAGGAAAATGAGCAAGAGACAGCTTACACCCACAACCCCCGCTGATCTCCCAGCTCTTGACATCACCCATAGGACAAAGAAGCACTCCTGCGCAGAGCAGAGTAAGGTTGAAGAATTTCAGAGATCACCAGACTACCTAAGGCTTTTGGAGAAGGCCGCTGACTTTCAAACTATGTTGGATCAAAAGGGAAATAAACATCGAAACAAAAGGGAAATAAACATTAAACTCAGATTTGAGCTTAGCGCTGCCGGGGTGTGGAAGATCCAGCTTTGGGATCTTCCAAGGCAGCAGTGCAGGAAGTACAGGATACCTATCTAGAGCAGCCAAAAATCTGGTCCACGTGTCCCTCTGCACCTTGGTCACCTCCTGGGCTACGTGCCCATACTCAGAGGAGGGGGCTTGGGTTCAATCCCAGGACGTTATTCTTTAACTGGTCTGAGAAAGGCATCGTCAGGGATTCGCAAACGAGGTGCTCTGCTGGTGGGCCTAGATCTGGAGCAGCAACGCCACACCAGCGAGCACCCACTTGGAAGGCTTGTCTTTAGTTTTAAGGTTAAAAGTCCAGACGTAGGTTGGGCCTCTTTGGCGGGTTTTGTAAACAGGACACGGGTACATACTACGGACGTCTTGCTTGTCAGCTGGAATGGCTTTGATAAAAATGACGGGCATGGCCGGGGTCAGCTCCTTGAGCCGGGCATCTGCGATTATCCCGGTCTACAAAGGGAAGAAGACAAAGTCTTAGTTAGATTTCCAAGATATCCACCAGCCGTACCCCGATACGCACGATCCTTGTAATGTTTATACCAGCTGGTCTTACTGGGGGATTCAAACATCTTTTCTGAGATCAAGGGGGTGCATGGGTCTATGTGAGGCTAGAAGGGTCTGGGTAAAACACCCACTCTGTTGCATCAGAAGCCTCCCCTAAGCATATCTGATCTCCAGGGTACTAATGCCTGCTCTCATCAGATGCCCAAACCCCACATGCCCGAGCAGGACTTTGCTGAGGAACAATGTCCCTGGCTCCATCCAGCCACATCACCCTTGTGCAGCTCTTACTCAAGGCTTTGCCAGACCAGAACCACCTCATGGGAAGTGTTGCTTCTGCTAGGACCAATTGTGGACACCTGAACAGGGATGGAGATCAATGCTCCCTTGAGAAGAGTCTTAAAAGGCACCAAGTAAGAGTCCCACCACACCACCACCATTTGAGCACGACCTGGGAAACCCTTGTTTGGGCAATGAATGTCCGCAGTGTTTTGCGTGGCCCTAAAAGGACGCACCATGGGCTTGTTTCCACTCCCCCAGGTGCTCACACCAGCAAGGGGGATTCAGAAGGACCGTTCCTGAGGGAATGTCATCATCATCAAGTCCACATCATCCTCTCCAAAGCGACGC
>NW_010417998.1:172811-173576 GCF_000710305.1 Buceros rhinoceros silvestris | reverse complement strand
AGGCTTCCTGCCCCAGGAGGAGGACACTGTGCTGTCAGGGCATGAAACCAATAGTTTCTTTCTCTGACTCAGGTCTCCCTGGCAACTTCTGTTCCTCTTTCTCACAACAGAAGGCCCTACACATCAATCAATTTCCAGGGAAGCTGCAAAATTGCTTAATGGAGGCTACGGAGACCAAATGAAAACAAATATAGAAATGGAAGTGAAACTTCTCAGTGCTAAGAAACTGCCTCTCGCTGTGGCTTAGCTTCACATATCATTATTATTTCAAATGCTCTTAGCTCTGAGTTGTGGGACGAGATCCAACCTCTCTAGTCGTTTATTTGGTTCTGCAAATGGGCGAAGGAAAATAATCCCTCTCGCAACACACCTCGGTTTAATTGTACTAATGCCATCTGTTATACGAAGCTATGATAAATCCAGCTCCAACTGAGGATTTCCTATTTCCAACGTGCTGAACAAACGTTAGAAAAATCTTATAATACCTTGCAAAGAAACTATTTATCAAGCATTATGATGAGCTCTTTTAAAATCCACATCTTTCATTTCTGAGGCTGGATTTTGATCAGATCTCTTTTTTTTTTTTTTTTTACTGCTGACAATTTTTTAAATCAGATTTCCGAGATATATTTGACCTATTTTGGGGTTAACAAGAGTTGAAATCTTCCTGGGCTATCTCTGCGGAACAGATAATTTTGTAATGTCTGGGCTGATTTGCATTTGCATTTTTTATCGCTCTCATCTGCAGAGATTAACTCTGCTCTG
>NW_010417998.1:172332-172608 GCF_000710305.1 Buceros rhinoceros silvestris | reverse complement strand
CTGAAAAGCCACTCGTCCATGCCTGGAGAGCTCAGGCTCTCTCTGAAGAAGTCCTCACTTCTGCCTCTCCTGGCTTCTCAAGAGGCAATTTGAAGAGTGGACATCGATGGGTCCAAAGACACCGAACAGCTGTCACAAGCCAGGGATACCAAGAGATGGTCCCAACCCAAAGGCAGCAAGGCAACATCGCCTCCACCCAACTGCTCCCTGAGGTGCCACCACACAGGCACAGCTGCACCGCAGCTCACGCAGCCGCAGCTGCCTTAAAGACCTTCA
>NW_010417998.1:160737-172178 GCF_000710305.1 Buceros rhinoceros silvestris | reverse complement strand
GCCCCAAGCTGCCTTAAGGCCCTTCAGCATGGCTTGGTTGTCTCTGCTGGTGAGCTGCCCAGCCATGTAGCCAGCAGGGAACAGCTCTCCAAGGTCATGTGGAGATCGACGGGGTTAGTGGTTTCAGCTGGACATAGGGAACAAGAAAAAGAGCCTTCAAGGGAGCTCATGGTGAAGAAGACCTAATGATGTACTGTCCAGTAAAGCCAAATGAGAGAGGAATTGTTATCACAGAGTAGTCTGAGATACAGATGGAAAAGGGATTGCCAGGTTATTAATTTTTCCAAACAGCCATAAATAAGAGACTGCTCACAGCACAATTTGCAACTGTCCTCTCCATGCCTGCAGAGCACATTTATCACTGGAGACCTCAGCTCGAGCCACATCCTGTTCTCTCATAGCTCACAAATACATGGGCGTTACTGAAGTTGACATCTGCAGGAAGAGGCTTCACATGATGCCCCACTTCACCCCTCCAGAAAAAATCCCAGTCTCTGATGCATGAGATTGGATGTACCTGGTGCCTCCATAGAAGAACGTGGGGAGTTGTGACAGTTGGGACTGTAGCACCAGAACTGGGCAGTGCCAGGGCTGGGTGGCACACTGATGTTTTCATCTGCACCCACTGCTGGGAGCACCTCAGGTACAATGAGTGGTGTGCAACTGCTCCCAAAGACAACGAGCTGTTGAAATGTCCAATGTGACTGTTCCACGCCACGCAGATCTGTCCTTCTAGGCCTCTCTACTGGTTTAAGACTGGTGCTTTACATAGGACTAGCTTTACAAAGTCCACAGGAACTGCAGCTGGCGTGGCCTGAAGGAGCACGATACCCCCAGCACGCTGTGCGCTGGCTGCGCATCTCTTCCAAGGCCGAGGTGATGTCCTGTCCACACCTGGCAAAGCTTTGTGCGGCACATGCAGAGCGAAACCCACCTCTGTCCTTGTCCTATCACGCTCCAGCACTCCTGGTGAGTAGCAGGGCACATATGTGGCATCCAACCCACCATTGCTGGCAGCAAGAAAGCTGGGAGTCACTCAGCAATGTCCCGTGGCTTTAGATATTGAGATAAAATGTCTCCAAGTGTCACCAGTCAAACTATCTCTCACTGAGTCCCACGACTTGAACAGTGCTACAGCAACAGATCATTTAGACCCAAAATAACCTGCTTGGTTTCATTTCATCTAATAGCTGCCTGCTGGTTTGTAATGAATGTTTTATAAATTTAAGACACCCAAGGGCAAACATAAACGTTTAAATAAATACAAAAATGTGAGTAGCAGAACAGAGAGGGACTCATTCCCTTTTTGGAGGCACAATCTAACTGTGAAATATTCTTTTAGAAGTAGAGGTGCTCCCCAGAGGAGTTCTGAGCATGACCAGCCGTTCTTACCAGAGGATGAATTTGGAAGGAGTATAAACCCAAAAGAACCGTGCACCTGTGTTAAAAATTCTAAATCCATTAATACACACTGGTGCTCACTCGATTACAGGTAAAACGAATCGTTCCACTCGGTGGGAATGATATTTCAGTGTGAGCAGCAACACTTGAAAATATTCTTTTCCTTTCTAAATCAGATCGAAGCAGGATAGCTAGAGATTATGAATGGTTCTATGAATGTAATTGCTCAGTATCTTTCAATCACACAGAAAATGCAACCAGAAAAACACATTTACTAAATCTGGATGGTCTCTGAAGACAAAGCTCATGGCTGAAGGTGATCACCCCTATGAGTTATTGGAGAGAGGCAGAGGGTAGCTGCCACGTGGTTCCCAGAAGATTTCTGGTTTTGCACCACCAAAACTTCTCACTTTTCACTTCCACCACCCCTCGGGGACAGGTAAAACCTAGGCAGAACTCAGCCGTTCTCGCCATTGTATGTTCTGGTAATGGTGGTAAAGGGAAACATAACGGCAGCCACTGGAATTTGTTTTTAACAGAGTTTTGATATGCAAGACCAGGAATTTTTTAAACTTTGTGCTGTTGAGTCCAGCTGATTTGTATCAGCTTAAAACGCCAGTTTTTGAGGGTAACTGAGATCCAGTGCTCCCTGGAATACGGGGTTGTGACCTCCAAGAGCTGTAGGGGGTTTTGCATGGCTATGCCAAGGGTTTGGATGAGGAAGGGAACTGTAGGACCAGAGCTTGGGAAATGGACTGGGCCGGTCTCTGTTCTGCTGCTGCGACTTCTGCTATTAGCAGAGCCAAAACCAAGGAGGCAAGAGATCTGACCTTATACCCACGTGAGACCTTCACTTCAATCTCCTCGCAGAGCCTTTGCCAATGCTCCTGCCTGCCTGTGGCTTTCCAGGCCCAGTGCGCACATCAACTCAGTTCCAGAGAGTAAATGTCCTGGAGCTTTGACCTTCCCAAGGATTTGTGAGAAAACACACCAGATGCCATGGGTGAATTCAAAGCTTTGCCTCATTTCCCATTGCAGAGAGGGAGCTGAGAGGTGCGTGGGGAGTGTTAGATTGGAATTGCAAGGCTGGGCTGGGATACGATATAGAACAGGCATAGCCTCTCCGCAGCATCCTACAACCAATTCCCACCACAGATAAAGGAGGATCCTCAAGGTTAAGACTCTGAAGAGCTGCCTCTGAAATAAAAGCCTCTTCTTGTGAGAGAGCAAACTTCACGCTGATAAGTAAGTTCTGGGCAACCCACTCTGCTCAGCCGTCGCTCTCTCACAGCTCGCCGGCAGCAGAAGCATCACGCTGGTCGCGCAGAGGAGGAGCTGCATGAATCACTGTCAGTTCACTCTCACCGCAGTACAAATTGGGAGTGGTGGCACCACCTCGGAGGACCAAGCCCAGTGGGCATTTGTCAGCCTAATGTCTCTTGCTCTGCAGACTGCTCTCCTAACAGCTGACAACTGCCAGAGGAATGACAGGGACCGTTGTGCTCCTCTGGGATGCTGCCCTGAGAGGTGCCCTGCGTGAGGAGCGCTGACAGCCCACCGGGCAGGACACAGCACATGTACAAGCTTCCCTCCAGCTGCCTGGTTGGTGGGTATGGAGCTCGCCTTGGCTGCCCTGAGGCTGGCGATGCTACAGCTGAAAGGTGTTGGGCCACATCCAGAAGGGGAAAGAAGAGCAAAGGCCACCTACACTGTTCTGCTCGTCCAGGATCAGCCTACCCTGCCCATGTTTAATCATCAGCCTGAGCCCACATCGACCATCCAGCTTAGACCTTCATGCAAGCTTATTTGGCACCCTAAGGGGATGGCCGAAGGAAATGATTAATCAACTATGCGAAGGGACAATACACCCCTGAGAAGACCCCAGGTTTTCTGTCTGCAGGGACACCACGAGCCACTGACCGCAGTTTAGTCAATGAACACTGAGGCTGAGATTCACCTTTGTATAAACGAGGTGTATCAGCCCAAGCTGGCCACCCTGAAGTCCCTTCACAGCCAGGTAGCTCCAAGGGGTGATTCGTCTGACCACCCTGGGTACCTACTCTAGGCTGCAGAGGAGAGGCCCATCTTTCCCGTTCCCGAAGAGGCAGCTCAAATGAGTGTTTCAGACGAGCTAAGAAGCTCCTCAGAGTATGGTACCAGGCAATAAGGGTGTAACGTCCATGTGTCTCAACACAAGAACCTTGGTAGCTCACCTGGGCATCCCAGCGTGCACCCTCCATGAACAAGCCGTGGACATATGCTCCTTCCCGAGGAGGACTGGCAAAATCTTCTCTGCTCTTTTTTGTCACATCGCACTGCAAGGTCATCTTGTCCAAAGGCCACTCGTTCTTTCGGGCAGTGGACTGCATGATGGCTGTCAGGAAAGACTGGGGATTGAAGAACCCAGCCAGCCACACTGCAGAGGGTAAGGAAAAGTCTCCTGTCCAGGCCTCCAGCTCTTTGATGCGAGTGAGGAGATCAGCAAACCAGGTGCCCAGGCTGGCCGTGGAAGGGTAAGCCCTTTTTATCCAGGACTCAGGCACCATGTCCAGGAAGAGGGCATTCTGCAAGTTCTCCATGTCACTCGTCATGGTCAGTTCTCCCTGAGTGAAAAAGGGTGTAATTAGCAGTGACAAGTGTTTAACCCGAACAAATGACGCTCTACACAGTCACTAGTGTTCACATGATGTGAAATTACAGAACTGTCTGGGCTGGAAGAGACCTCTAAGCTCATCGAGTCCAACCATTCCCCCAGCACTGACCTCTGTTCCTCAGCAGCACCTCCACATGGCTGGGAAACCCCTCCAGGGATGGGGATTCACCACCGCCCTGGGCAGCCTGGGACAGTGCTTTACCACCCTTCCTGTAAAGAAATTGTTTCTAATATCCAACCCAAACCTCCCCTGGTGCAAGTGAAGGTTGTTTCCTCTCATCCGGTTGCTTGTTCCTGGGGAGCAGAGACCAGCCCCCACCTCACTCCAACCTCCCGTCAGGGAGTGTCAAGAGTGACAGGGTCACCCCTCCGGAGTGTTAGGTTTTCATGAGCATCTTTGACTGCATATTCCAGCATCCTCACCTTCCCTACTGTAAAAATACTATGTGGAGGAAACGTTGTGTAGTAGAGTGCCAGTGAGCATGGGTGTCCCTCAGTGCTCCCAGTGTTGTTTCAGTTTTCTCTCACTCACTGAAGATCTTTCAGGGCAGGTTTGCAGAGGTGCAAAGCTGTTCTCACTCATGCTGCCAGGGGGGATACTGGAGCCTCTGATGATTTACTCCCAGACTGCCCACACGTTTATCATGTCAAGTCCTATCCCCCTCCTCTCCTCTGCTTTCCCCCACTCCCCTTCTCCTTTATTACTTCGCAGAGCAAGTCTTTCTTCTTGACATCTCATGTTGTCTGCAAATGTAATCACAGTTTCTTTCACAGCAGGGAAACACACAACAAATTAAGATACGATTCAGCCAAGTGA
The DNA here is from genome assembly GCF_000710305.1 of Buceros rhinoceros silvestris. Lineage (NCBI taxonomy): Eukaryota > Metazoa > Chordata > Aves > Bucerotiformes > Bucerotidae > Buceros > Buceros rhinoceros. The sequence continues at coordinate 167,307 of NW_010417998.1, read as the reverse complement.
GAGGGAGAGGGAGAGAGCTTTGACTTTTCCTTTATCCAGCAATTAATTATTTCTAAAGCTTTTAGAAACCTGTATCAGTTTCCCCCAGGCAGGAGAAGAGCTGGAACATCACTGTGTGGAACAATTTCTTCTCCATTGGGGTTGTCCAGGCCTGGCCCCAGCTGCCCAGGGCAGTGGTGAAGTCCCCATCCCTGGAGGGGTTTCCCAGCTGTGTGGAGGTGCTGCTGAGGGACAGGGGTCAGTGGAGACCTGGCAGTGCTGGGGAACGGGGGCACTTGATGAGCTTAAAAGGCTTTTCCAAACAAAATGATTCTGTGATTCTGTTTTTTTCAATATCTGGAATATTTGATGGTAGGATGTAACTAAGATGGAGCCAGACACTTCTCAGTGGTGCCCAGTGACAGGACAAGAGGCAATGGAACACCCTGAAATACAGGACACTCCACTGAAATACAAGTATAAACTTTTTTACTGTGAGGGTGGTTGAACTCTGGAACAGGTCACCCAGAGAGGCTCTGGAGTCTCCAGCCTTGGAAATTTTCAAACCCAAGCAGGGCACGGTCCTCGGCAGTCTGCTCGACCCAACCCTGCTTTGAGTACGCAGTTTGACTAGATGATCTCCAGAACGACTCATCTGTGATCCTGTGACTCGCAGGCCAAGCAGTGCATGATGACAAAAACACGCCGATGCAGGCTCAGCTCCTAGCAGTACGTAACACCCCTCACAAATCTCGATCGCTGCGTGCCCCGTGCTGAGCCGGAGAGGTGCAACACACCACAGCAGTTTGGAGACTTACAGCTAGTGCTGATCACTGGTTTGCATTACAAATACTTGCTTTTGTCCCCTTATCGTTTTGCCAAAATTTATCTGACTTACAATTTCTCTTTGCCTCGGGCTGAGTGGTTTTGGAAAGATGAACTGGAATCAGTTGAGCCGTTGCTGAGAATGAGGGTGAGGGAATTGGGTCAGTCTATTCACATTTAAAAATTCCAACTGTTCTTGCACAGGAGTTCAGTGCCTCCAGCCACGAGGTCAGCAGAGGTGCCCTTTGCTGGGGCCACAACAATCTATGAAGCTTTAGCAAAAGTTGAGATGCACTTCAAGCAGCCCAACAGGTTTAGCAATGCTCATCAGAGCCCGCAATTCGCAGTCGCTGCCATTTATTCCCGTGCTGACCATGCCCCGTGGAGCTCTGCGCTGCAGATCACACCGACAGGCCACGGCAGGACAAGATCACAGCTACACGCCCAACCAGACCACGGGAGAGCAGTAACTAGCGCCCTTGTTGATGGCCCACGCTGCACCTGGCACTAACATGTGGAAGCAGGCGCAGTGTTGGGTGATCAGGACCTCAGGTGACAATCATACTGGTGCTCTGGGGTTGGTGAGCATTTTCCCGAGGGAAGTACACTGCAGAGCGACCAGGGAGGCCCAGCCTTGGCAGACAACTTGTCATCGAACAGAAATGCTCTGAGCCAACCACGCTGTTACAAATGCAGCACTCGGAGCTGCTTAAACACAGGGTTCGGATGCACATCCGCCCGTAACTGGGTCTTGTCGAAGGGAGGGAGGGGGCCAGCTGAATTCAGGCACTGGAAACATCCACGCTCTGGTGGACTCCAGTGCTTCTGGCTTTTCAGCACCTGACTACAACGCTTATCTTTTTCTTTTTTCCCTTGGGTTTTTGGGGGGGTGGTTTGGGGTTTTTTTTGTTCCTGTGGAAGTTTCTAAACATCCACAATAAAATCCATTTTGTCTGGCAATAAGGACAGTACTTCAACGGGATGTGTCTTCCCAGCACCTACCAGTTTAGATCAGAGCTGAATGCTCTTTTGTGCTGTCCCCCACACCTGGAAGCCACTGCAACCCTGGGATCTCCATTCAGAGTTGTCCCCATGCCCCAGAGATCTGCCGTTTCCCATCCAGAAGGCCCCTCCCTGGGAAATGTTCATCTCTCAACAGGGTGAACAGCAAGGCATTATTACACCTCTGCTCCGAAGATGACTTGTTAAAAGCAGTAAGCTTTTAAAGGCAGCAAACGTCTGCCCGTGCTGGGCTTCCCCATGGAGAGTAGGTTTCTGGTGGACAGAGAATCACAGAATCATCTGGTTGGAAGAGACATTTAAGATCATCGAAACCAACCGTTCCCCAAGCACTGCCAGGGTCCCTGAACCATGTCCTTCAGCACCACATCGACACCTCTGGGAAACCCCTCCAGGGATGGGGACTCCACCACCTCCCTGAGCAGCCTGTTCCAAGGCTTCACAACCCTCCCTGTGAAGAAATTTCTCCTGATATCTAACCTAGATTTTCCCTGGTGCAACTTAAGGCCATTCCCTCTCATCTCATCATTTGTTACTTGTGTACAAAGATTTTAAGAGGGTCTTTGTTCCAACACTCTTTACACTAAAAGCAACAAATAAGGTTCAATGAAAAGGTAGAAGCAAAACCTATTTGGAATTAGTCCTAAAACATGAGGAACAACTGTAACCACCTTTCAAAACACACATCACCTTTGGTCACTTCACGTGAGTAGGGACCAGGTAAGTCTCTGCCGGTGAATCCATTTCTATCCAACGATTTTACATTTGACTGACAGCTGACCTGGTAAAAGGCCTTTTGGGTAATTCCAAGCACAAGGCTCAAACACGACTGAAAGATGTCTCATTCTGGTATCGGCCATGAAGTGACAGAGAAACACCAAGGCAGTGGCTGCTCCATGCATTCCCTGGCGTCACCTGAGCTGCGTCACTTCAGATATAACACACTTCCAGACCATTCACTGACCCACAGTTAAAGCTCACGCAACAAAAAAGCATGGGGGGGTCTAATCTGAGGGGCTGGTAACGAGCTGCACCAGGCTGTCATGACGATTTGACCTCACCAAGAGGCAGTTGTCATGGCACTGTTATTTCATAACTTCTGTTGGCACACAAACCCTGAAGCGTCATTGTGGTTCCTTCTCTGTTTCATATCACACAGATCATCACCCCCCACCTTGGGAGAACACAGACGCTGGGGGGACCTATTCATAGGCTGGTCTCTAGCTAAGACCACACAGGAATTAAAAAAAGTCTGAGGAGCAAAATACAGCACTGGTCACAGCAAGACACTGAGAACCATGGGGACTTCTAATAGTGTCACAGGGTCAGAGAATTGTTTAGTTTGGAAAAGCCCTTTAAGTTCATCAAGTCCAACAGTTCCCCCAGCACTGCCAGGTCCCCACTGACCCCTGTCCCTCAGCAGAGCCTCCACACGGCTGGGAAACCCCTGAACCCACTCCAGCTTCACTGCAGGTCCCAGGGGGCACCGAGGCTTCACCAAGCTCCAGCACTGCCAGGTCCACACTAACTCCTGTCCCTCAGCATCACCTTGATGTGTCTATTAAAACCCTGCAGGGATGGGGACTCCGCCACTGCCCTGGACAGCCTGGGCCAGGCCAGGACAATCCCAACAGGGAAGAAATTGTTCCTCAGGGCCAACCTCAACCTCCCTTGGTGCACCTTGACACTGGTTCCTCTCATCCCACCACTTGTTCCTTGGGAGCAGACACTGACCTCCACCTTGCTCCAACCTTCCTGTCAGCCTCCTCAGCCTCCTTTTCTCCAGGCTCAAACCCCCCAGGTCCCTCAGCTGCTCCTCAGCGCGTTGTGCTCCAGACCCTGCACCAGCTCCATTGCCCTTCTCTGGACACGCTGCAGCCCCTCAACGTCCTTCTGGGAGTGAGGGGACAAAACTGAACCCAGGATTTGAGGTGTGGCTTTCCCAGTGCCCCCTCTACAGGGGGATGACCCCTGCCCTGCTCCTGCTGGCTACACCAGTGCTGGGACAATCCAGGATGCCGTTGGCTTTCTTGGCCACCTGGGCACACTGCTGGCTCCTCTCCAGCCGCTGTCACCAACACCCCCAGGTCCTTTTCCCAGGGCAGTTTCCAGCCGCTCTCCCCAAAGCCCGGAGCCTCGCACAGGGGTTTGGTGTGACCCAGGTGCAGTGACAGTTAAAAGTCCTTTGCACTCCTGGAAAGGTTCTAAAGCAGGTAAAAGTATTGCAGAATGCGTTCAAGCAGTCAAACAGATTTAAAGACATAACCATCACAACCATATATCACGTCTAGTTTTACTTTGAAGAAACAAACGAATTAGCAAATTCTCAGGAAGGCTTAAGAAAAGCAATTTCTAAAGCCTGCACACTCAAACATACTTGTCGGAATCTCCTGTGAGGGTTCAGAGCATCTGTAGCAGCAATCTCATATGGTTGTCCAAACACAATTATGCATAAATTTGCATTTCAGATGCTGAATACTAAAGTGCATCAGGAATATTCAAGTTACCTTTTTTTTTTTCGAAATGCTGGCAGTAATTTTCATTAACGACATCCTTGAAGGAAATCCTAATCAGCCCGCAGACATTCCCTCACGATGAGCAGACCATTGCCACAAATTGTTCGCTCAATTACAGTTATTTTCACTCGACACACAGAAATGCCTTACGAAGTTTGGTCTTCATCCTTTTACAGTATTTATTATCCCCGTTTTGGAGGTTTCTCCTTCAAAGGAGAAGTCGCAGAATAGAAAATCCACTGGAAAAAATTACGCTGGGTATGACATTAACGTCCCAGTGCTCCGTGTTCCGCCCAGCCTCTGGTCTCACCAAAGCCACCAGAACAAGGGGCTCTGAAACAAGACGCCAGTTATTTTGGATGGCTGCCACCCTGTGCCATTTCCCTTCCTCTTAATGGGATGTCTCCTATTCTGGGACCAAACAATCGCTTTCTGCTACATGGGCACCATGAATTATTCAAAAATGCAAATTAGGCATGACATTTCCAAATGGCCTTCGTTTAGCAGATAGTCAGTTAAAACAACAGGGTTTGCTGCCTCTGTGCTCTATTTCTTCTTTTCCGAGGGCTGTGGTTCGCGTTGTGTAAACTCTCCTCCTCTGAGTGCTGTCAGTAACGATCCCCATCCCAGCGATTAACGTGCATTAACAGCTCTCGCAGGAGCTGCTCTTAGAAAGAACGGTTACAGAATTTCTCTCCCAAACTGAGTGAGAGACCTACCAGGCAAGACCTGTGGAAAGAGCCAACGGTGGGGCCAAGAGTCCCCTGGCTGTTAGGTGGTACTCAAGGCCTGGCAAGGGCATGCTGGGGGATGCTGGGCAGCGGTGTGGATCTCGCACAAATCTTTGCAGGACCCACATGCGACCCTTACTTGCAGGCACAGAAGAACTGTCCACTGGTGGTATCTCAGACCCTTCAACTCTGTCTCTTCCACATACACCCGGTGAAATGGGAACACAAGTACATACTGCTGCTCCCCTGCTCTTCAGCAGCCCTTCAGCCCTGGCCCTGCGGCTTCTCTGAACCACGCCGTGAGTACTGAGGCTGTTGGGAACAACCTGTGGAGTCATTAGAGGTGCCTTTTCTGCAGGTACCACCTCCCTTCCCTGCCATGATTTGTGGCAGGGCTTGGGGGAGACGTTTGCACCTTTATTATTGCCTAATTTCTGTGGTTTATTTTGGTCCCTTTTCTGCGGGTCCCCCCCCCCTCCCCTGCCATGATTTGTGGCAGGGCTTGGGGGAGACGTTTGCACCTTTATTATTGCCTAATTTCTGTGGTTTATTTTGTCCGTGGTTTATTTCAGCCCATGCCTCCACTCATTCCCCGCACCAATATTAAATAGCTCATTCTTCTCCACATTAAATCTAATTGCTACACATTGTCCCAGCTACAATTAAATCTCGTTTGGTGCTCCAGGATTGAAACATTAAATCAATTCTGTTTACCTGTCTCAGGAAACAGAATTTTCAATTCCACGGACTTATGCTAGAAAATAAAGGAAATCTGTTTATAATAATTGACTACATAAATATCAGCCTGTTTTAAAATGGATTGTCTGTCCTGGGCCACCACGAAGTGCAGACGATAAGTCTCTCGCTTTAATCAAGACCATGAGCATGAGCAGCAAATGCACTGCAGAGCTGCCTGAGCTAGCACAGACCCTGCTGCTGGGTTCACAGTGCGTGGCACAACGCAGCTGGGCTTAGAAGCAGCCCACTCCTACCCCTGCAGGGCTGCAGCTCCCTAAAACCCAGAGCCAACCTCAGCACCTCCGCAGGCACACTGCAGATATGTCCTTTGAGATATGTCTCTCTGAGCTGCCCTCAGGAGAGGGTCAGGATTGTCATTCAGTCTCAAGACGGCTCCTCCTTGCTCACCCCCCAGCTCTTTCTGCTATCGGGATCATATAAAGTAGGTGCAGGTCCTTCAAGCGTGATGGTTCCCATGCCATGCAAAGTATTTCTGCGAGCGGAGCATGTTGGTGAAATGGGCCAAAAACCATTCAGGGCATGATGGAACAGGGAATGCCCCACGATCGATGTCCTGAATTGCTGCCTCGGATGATGGAATTATCCAGGGAGGAACTTTATGTCAGTGGCTACGCATGTCTTCACTCACTCACAGAGCAGTCTTGGTCTATGCTGGTTTATCCTCTAATGGGCAGCCAATCCCCATCAACTACCTGGGTGGGGATTCAGCAGATGACTTCCCCACTGGTGGGTGCTGCCTC
>NW_010417998.1:159200-160543 GCF_000710305.1 Buceros rhinoceros silvestris | reverse complement strand
TGCTGAACCCACTAATTTGTATCCTTGCTGGTGCATCCTGGCAGCCCCAGAGCTCCTCACTGTTCTCCTTAAGCAATGGCCAAAGCCACCACCGAGAGGACATCAACTTCCCAGAGCAGAATGTAATTTCTTACCAGGGTGGAGAAGCAGCTGTGGGTGGAGCAATAATGGACAGTATCTCCATGGGGAAGGTCTGCTCCTGACCCTCCTTCACTAGCAGACGACTCACACCAAGCAAGGGGAGTTGTAGCTCTTCCAAAACTCTTGAGTTTTCTGGTCTTTTCTAGGTCTGGACATTTTATGTCTTTACACACGACCAATGCTTCCTTTGATTTCAGCTCGGTTTGTGCCTTTAACGACACTCCGTTACAAGCTCCCTCCAGTACTTGAGCATTTTGTGAAGAGGTGTGATTTTTTTGGCTTACCTTTAAATAGGCCACATCTCAATTTCACTGCTGCTGCACTCCAGTACCAGGTGGACAGAGCGCCTGGTCTCTGTTCCAAAAAGCAGTCACTGCTGTGTGTCTCTTTAACCTCTCCCAATGCCTGTGCTCATGGCCTGAGGACAATGTGCCGTTTGAAATCCATCTGTGAACTTCCCCACGGAGTCAAGCTGGTTTCCAGCCAGCAGTGCTGAATACAGAGTGTGACCCCTCCTACTCCCTGAGCACCTTTTCTATTCATCAAGATTTTACAGCACTACTGTCACAAGCATCCAGAGCTCCTACCTTCAGGCCCAGGTCCAGTTCCTGGAGAGAGCGTTTTATCTCGCTGGTGAGGATGTTCATGCGCTCACACTCCTGGAAGGCCACCACGACGTACGGTGTCCTCTCCTCCACCTTCGCCATCAGCTCTGCGATGTTAAACTCATCCACCAGTTTCTCTAACATCTCTTCCAGAAGAGCTTTGACCTATGTGCCAAAGAGAAGCGAGAAAGGGATGTTAGGGAACGACCCCCTGAGCTTCCTCAGCCTGAATGCACCATGAAAACTCCATCTGCCAGTTAGTGTCTCCCAAACCACCAGTGGCTGTCACACTGGGAACTGCACTTTTCCAAGAGCTTGCCCTGTCCTATTCAAATTCAGATGGTCTACAAAAGTTAATGTCAGATGAAACAATTTTAAAATGGTGGTTTAAAATTGTCCCTATGACGTGGCAGCCTCCTTTCTTCTCGGGTCTCGAGCTGGTATTCTTATTTCTCCTCAGGACAGGTTCAATGCAGAAGATGGATGGGGCTGTAGCCTCAGCTGAGCCTCAGCACAACCAACCTTATGAGCTGGTTTTCTGTGGTATATTGATAGAGAGGTGATTGTATAAAACTGAATTTTAAGCTGAATTTGGCA